>NC_056744.1:205316524-205419024 GCF_019279795.1 Protopterus annectens | reverse complement strand
ATTCCACCGCCTCTCTATGGGGAATTGATGTATATAAATCGACAACATCTATTGTCAAAAAATTCGAAGTAGGATCAAAGGGGATGTTGTTAACATCAGATAGAAAAGACCATGAGTCTTTACAAATACTTGGTAGTAATTTCAAATATTTTGACAAGGTGTTGTCGATTAGTTTAGAACAAGGATAGGTCATAGAAGACCTTCCATCAATCAATGCCCTCATTGGGGGTTTTTTTACATCTTTGTGTATCTTCGGTATTCCGAACATCACAGGTGTCTTTGGTGAAATGATGTCAATAAAGTTGTATGTGTCCAAGTCTATTTTCCCGGCTAGAAAAAGGTCATGAAAATATCCTCTAATACGATGGTATGTCGTATTAGTCTCATTAAGGGAGGATATGTCATAAGCCTGGGACTCAAGAACCTGAAACATTCTTTCTTTATATTGAAAATCATCAAACACCACTAGACCGCCCCCCTTATCAGGTTTTAGAAACCTGACGGGTAAGGAACGTAGATTTTTAAGCCACTCCCATTGGTCAGTAGAAATATTTAGTTTAGGTAGCTCTGCGTTTCGTTTTAAGTTAGTAAAAAGGTGTCTAATATCCACTTCACACATTGATTCAAAAAGTTGTAAATTTGTCTAGAGAGGTGGATTAAAGACACTAGATAACTTTAGTCTGTTTGAATCTTGTTCCACATCATTATTAAAAATCATTTTTAAGTTTAATTTCCGTGTGAAACATTTCAAATCTATAAGAACCTTTGCTATATTTCCTGTAGTACTAGGAACAAAGGTATAACCCAAGGCCAATAATTCAACTAGGTCTGGGTCTAACTTAAGAGATGAAAAGTTGTAAATGGAAAAATCTTTTTTCCGATTAGTAAGAACAACAGGAAACGGTCGCTGGCTACCTATTTCAGAAATTACTTGAGTAGTTGAAATTAGGTTTTCCTGTTCCTGTTCACATACTTCCTCCTGTTGTGTTGACCTAAAAAAAAACCCTCATTAGTTGCATTAACAGTCGGGTGTTTATTATATCCTGTTTTGTTGTTATTTTTATTGCCCCTAATCCTGTTGCTGCGTCTCAATTCTTGGTTTGGGTGGGTCTCTTGTTCATTAACAACAGCTTCATCATTGGATAGGTGTCCCTCATCAAAAGCATTGGGGGAAGCGTTAACAGTACTAGTATTAGGAACTGGAAGGCGTAGTTCTAAATTAGGGTATGCCTTATCATCCTGGTAGGCTGCCCTATCCCTAACTAATTTCTTGTTTTTATTGATCTTTAATTTGACCATAAAAGCATCTATACTAGTAAATATGCATTCATAATCATACTTAAACTGTATAAATGCAATGTCAGTCTTGATCTCATTATCCAATTTGTTAATGTCCACAATAAGTGACTGAATATATACATCATAATGTTTAACTATGGTATTCAGTAGTTGGAAGCCCAGTTCCTGGAACAGAGACTTCAGTTCAGTATAAAAAGACTTATCTGCCAGGAGACCTGAGGGCATAAAATTGTTGCGTAAGCCCTTCGGTATAAGTTTTTCATCCAAACATTGTCTAAAGTAAGCAGCTTCAAGCTGCAATTTTTTAAGTTTAAGAAGCTTCGAATCCAAAATCTTTAATTTTCCATTAATACTGTCAGAACCAGTAAGTGGTTGAGAATTGTTGACAGTATCAGTCTGGTTAGTCACAGAAGTCAAGAAAGTGAAAGGATTTTCATTATTAATCCACCCAGATAAAGAAAAAACGTCTGCGTTCAATGTAATGGCATTTGCAGCTTCAGTCAAGTTGTTTTCAATTGATGGTACTACATTACCGTTCACCGCTGAAGCGTAACTGGTATTTCCTTTGTTACGGGTATTTGAAATTAAAAACCCGTTGTTAGTTCCTCTCATTACAGCCAACGTATTACTGGACTCAGAACGAGGACCACCAGGTTGTAAGGAAACACCTAAAGTCGTAGTAGATGACGGTTGGGCTGCCGGAAAGAGTGAATGGATCTCCTCGTCACTCCTACCGGCATTTTGTGACAAGCCGGCTCTAGTAGTAGTAGTATTTATGTTTAGTCCACGCTGTTCAAATGCGTCAATCCGTGAATGCAACGCTTCAACTCTCTGTGTTAGCGTTGCCAATAAAGATGGAATATCCACATTGCTAGAACTCTTATCCTGCGAAACTGTCCCGAAAATGTTAGGGCTGGCTGGACTATCAGGACTGCCTGTTTCCATTGAAACACACCAAAAAACAGATGAAAAACGAAAAACAGTTGAAAAACAATCCACAGGCAACCTTGTAACCAGCAAGCAGACCACGTAGGATATCCTTAATGCAAAAAAAAATATTTTTCAACAAAGAAGCGTTTTCGCTGTAACTCCTGTCACAGCTTCATCAGAGGTACAAGGAAACAGTTTCAAAACGCTCAAGTTATATGTTTAAAACAGGAAGTGAGCAAATAATCATCATTTCCTGACAGGTGTATATTTTTTAAAAATAGTAAGTTCACTTTTAAAGTGTTTGTCACATCACTCTACTACATACAATAACTACACTGTCAAAACCTACTACATCAGTATTAAGAAATATATTAATAATTCATATTTAAGTATAAAAAGATATTATAAAAAGAACCCATTAATGTATTTTAAAGAGTACTGAAAAATTTCAATAAAAGTACAATACTCTAGATTTCAAACGGGTTGAAGGGATCTATAAACCTTTATTAGATCAGGTTTGCAATAGCCACACTTTTACCAATGCTGATGAGGACATTTCAGAAACCCCGACGACTTATAAAGGACCTGAAAGGAATTTCTCTTTGAGTTTTATTACTAGATTTAATTTGAATTCTCAGTCTATATGGTCTATAATATTAAAAAATTGGCATTTTATAACAAGTTCCCCTTCTTTACTAGACAGGTTAGGAGCCCGCCCATATGTTATTTATAAGAGAGGAAGCAATCTTAAAGAACTGTTGCAATGTAGATCTGCTTCCAGCACCTTCAATAGACTAAAGGGATCACTAAAATGTGGCTGTTGTAATTGGTGCAAATTAATTAGAACAGGAAACACATTTAGGGTAAGGAATAGAAAGTACCAAATTCATCATAGGGCTACCTGTGAAACAAAATCAGTCATTTACATAGCCCTATGTAATTGCTGTTCAGCTTTTTACATAGGGAAGACTGATCGTAAATTGAAGGAACGAATTTACCAACACTCATACGCAATAAAAAATATCTTGTTGGAAAATGCATTAGCAAAACATGTCAACTCTAACCCAGGACATAATTTTTGCTTTATGGGTATTGACCATGTAGCTTCTAACATAAGAGGTGGTCCTTTCTCTTTAATTCTTGAAAATTCAGAACTGGAATGGCAGTTAAAATTAGATGCATTCAGACCTCCGGGTCTGAATGAGAACTGCAACATTTCAGCAGTTCTGAAATTAAAGAGTTATTTTAGGTAATTTTTCACAAATGATTAATTGCATTACATTAATTCATTATTTTCATCATATTTATTTTAATCTGACTAGAGTATTGTACTTTTATTGAAATTTTTCAGTACTCTTTAAAATACATTAATGGGTTCTTTTTATAATATTTTTTTATACTTAAATATGAATTATTAATATATTTCTTAATACTGATGTAGTAGGTTTTGACAGTGTAGTTATTGTATGTAGTAGAGTGATGTGACAAACACTTTAAAAGTGAACTTACTATTTTTAAAAAATATACACCTGTCAGGAAATTATGATTATTTGCTCACTTCCTGTTTTAAACATATAACTTGAGCGTTTTGAAACTGTTTCCTTGTACCTCTGATGAAGCTGTGACAGGAGTTACAGCGAAAACGCTTCTTTGTTGAAAAATAAACTTTTTGCGTTAAGGATATCCTACGTGGTCTGCTTGCTGGTTACAAGGTTGCCTGTGGATTGTTTTTCATAAAGTAACATGATGATATACCAACCTGCACCAGTCCTGATAACATCAGAGTGTGTGCAGTGGACCTGTAGTATCATGAGAATGTAGTTAAAAAAGGAACATATGATGCCCTCAGGGGAGTTGATCCATCAGTTTAACCCACATGTCAGTATATTCCTAGTTCCCTAGCAGTCTGAGTAAAAGGGGTCATAAGGAAATGTATCATATCTGCAGATGAGAACAAGAAAAGAATAACAGGCTGCGAGAGATTTGAACCTGTGCCTTTCTGTGTGATACTCTCTATTAAAGTGCATTAACAAGTGAAGCCACAGAAACACTCTGACTAAAAGGGCTCATAAAACACACATGCCTTGGAAATGTAGCACATTTGGAGACTGCAAACCAAACACTATAAAACAACATAAAATCCCCAGGGGATTTGAACCACTTTGAACTCCCACCACCACCACCCCAGTGCATTGGCAGAATGCAGATCAATTCATGAGTGCATTGAACTTCATAGAAGTTTAAAGATATTTACTTTATTTCAGATTTGCATGATGGTGCATAGCTCATTTGTGTGACTGGTAGCAGTACTCATAGTGCTTGACAAGAATTGGACTTCATTTTTGCCATAGGATGAGACGTGTAATGTCTCATTGGTTAGGCATGTGCAATGATGTTGCTTGATGTGACCCATCTCAAAATGTATGACCACAGAAAGATGTTTTTTATAAGCTCTTTGTGGGCATGTATGTGTGTTGTGTTTGTTTATTTTTTGACTGGATTATAGGTTGGAAATAAGATTATAAAACAGATGAAAAGGGGAAGCAAGTAGTAGGTAGAACAAAGGTCAGTGAATAAGGAATGAGCAGGATAGAGGAGGGGTCAGAGCGTACCTCTCAGCTTCTAAGCTTAACAATCTAGGAGAATTCTAAGAATGGATATAAGTGATGACATAAATCATCAACAACTTGTCAGAAAACTGCACTTTTTATGATGAACAAAAGAAGCCAATCATGTACATTAGTCCAATGTCTGGGAAGCTGAGAGGTATGGAAGGGAGTATTTTTCATGCAGATCAGTTCCCCTTTTTATTTATTTAATTAATTCATTCATTTTAATTTCAATTTATTTATATTTTAGAGAAGAGGAATTTGGGGAAGGAAGTTAGGGAAGTAAGAGGTGATTGACTGGGAAGTTAGGTTGCAGGGAAAGACAGACATGACTGTCAGGGTATAGAGTTACACAATGAAGGAAGAGAAACACATTGGTGAAGGTGATATCAGATAAACAGAGGGGAAGGCAATGGTGAGGGGAGGATTGAACTACTTACAGGAGTAGACATAGGGGAGGGGAACACTAGATTGGGGATACGACTGAGTGTGGACACCACTGGGATCTCCCACAAAAGATGGAGTCAGCACTGGGCAGGGACATGACAATGTGTCACTGGAGCATGGCCTCCTAAGCACATAATGTCGACAACCAATCTGTTTTATATATATATATATATATATATATATATATATATATATATATATATATATATATAATGTGTGTGTGTGTGTGTGTGTGTGTGTGTGTGTGTGTGTGTGTGTGTGTGTGTGCGTGTGTGTATGGCTACTCTGGTTTCCCCCTCTATTTCAAAAACATGCAATATGTGGATTGGACACTAAATTGGTGTGAGTACATTTGCGTGTGTGTCTGCCTGTGTTATGTGGAAGTATAACCATAGCAGGCTAGCCACCCAGTGGTGTGAAAACTGGCCCTAAGTGACAGTCACTGTTGATGTGACACCCTGATCTGATATACAAAACTTGAAAAAAGGGATTGATGCTAAGTTTAAATACATATTTTATGCCCCCCCCCCCCCAGGATAATGTTGTGCACTGTTGGGCAAATCAGCTACAATAAGACCTTCATGCAGATACACATTTACAATGGCTATGGCAACCTCAAACATATTTGCATGATGTACTCTCTCTGAACATGGGCATATGGATACGTTCAAATAAATCTAAGGCAAGCACAGTGTCACTGCACAACACTTAAACATTTATGAATGGCTCTGCCATGTTTTTTGCCTCATTAACATACACAGCACTTCATTATGCAGTCATTAGCATATAGCATGGCCGACCACACAATCTGGCCTAACCAAGTCACGAACTAGATTTTCCGAATTGCACCCATCCTGGTGAACATTGTGAAAATTTACTGAGCTTGATGCATAAAAGTTTGCTGAATCCAAGAAAGTCTCACTTCTTTACAAGAAAATGCCATATCTGACTCCATCAAATGATATATTTTCAATGCATTCAAAATATAAATTCATGAAAATCAATTTTCTGCACACTATATTCTGATAGAACCTTGGACCCACTTGTTTTAATTGATTAGGAATATTCAGAACTGTGTTCTCTAATTGTCTTTTTTTTTACAATGTAAAGAATGGAATAAATAAATTGGTAAACAGGCAATGTGTGTGACCCACTAAATGATCATATTTTCTCTTCTTGGTAATATGACAACCACATAGATTCAGAAAGTATAGATAGCAGCATATAGTATGTGTGTGTGTGTGTGTGTGTGTGTGTGTGTGTGTGTGTGTGTGTGTGTGTGTGTGTGTGTGTGTGTGTGTAGTATATGCACTAAAATGCAAAATTCTACAAGAATACACATGCAGGCATATGACAGTGATGCTTTTTCCTGAAATGTCTGCATTATATATGTATTTTTAGAAGTTTCCTGCAGAAAAAAGCACAGGCACAACTACACAACAACAACAACAACAACACTTGCAGCTTGAGCCTTATAGTTTTATGGGCATTTTCCACAAAAATTGCTATGTTAAGGGTGTCAACTACAAATGAGGAGCTAAAGTACAATTGTATACAATCACTGATGGTGATACTGATGGGGATACTGGGATTTTACACACAGGTACTACACACTCTCTGAACAATTTTTCTATTTACAATTTTAGCAATATTATTTTAAACAAGGGACACTTTGATCTCCTTAGCAAAGGGTTTAAATTTATTCCAAGTACCCGAGGAGACTTAGTCAAAACTATAATAGATATGAAGCTGTTTCTTAGGAAAGTAAACTTGCAAGCCATTTTACCAACTGTATCATCAAATACTGAACAACCACACCTTGGTCTTACAAGACGTAGCGTTTACAACCCCCCGCTCCTCCCACAACTAAAAAACCTGGAGATGGTCTTGGAAAAAGAGATTCGAAAAGAATTCAAACAGCATCACTTGATGTATAACCTAACAAAAGAAGAATATGTAACATTAGAAGAATTAAAGAAGAACACTTTAATTAGAATTATGAAATCAGACAAAGGAGGGGGAGTGGTAATAATGGAGAACATTATATACGAAGGAAAAATGAACAAAATTCTTCGTGAAGAGAGTAAATATAGAAATGTTTCTATGGATGAGGTCGAATTGGCCTATCAAAAGATAGATATGGCACTTGATCATATGATTATTGAAGGAACAATCAACAATAATACGCATAAGTTTTTATCAGTGCCCAAACCAAAGATTCCAATAATATTCGGCATTCCGAAGGTCCATAAAAATGTAAGCGATCCACCATTGAGACCGATCGTGTCGGCTGACTGTTCAAAGACGCTGCCTATGGCCAAATTTGTGGATAATAAGATCAAACACATCTGTAACAATTATGGTCATATACTAAAGGATTCATGGGACCTACTTAGAAATATCACATCTACTCTCTATTCTGAGAATTTGATTTTTGTCACCATTGATGTGGTGGACCTCTTCACTTGTATCCCACACAATGAAGGAATGAGGATCTTTGAGGACATGATTTTTATGGACAACACTCTAACACATACAGAAAAGGTTACCGTAGTGGGACTTATGGACAACATTTTGAAGTATAATTTTCTAACATTCAATGGAGAATTTTACCAGCAAATAAAAGGGGTAGCAATGGGGGCGGCATGTGCACCAACTTATGCCAACATTGTTCTTGCAGGTTGGGAACTGAATTATATCTTGAATTCAGATTTTCAACAATATTGGTCCTTATATCGACGTTTTCTTGACGACATTGTCATTTTTTGGACTGGGGGCAGTGAAAAATTATCTCTATTTTTGGAGTATATCAACCACACTACCTCATATTTGAGATTTACACACACAAGTTCGGTGGACAGACTTCACTACTTGGATGTGGAGGTCCAAAAGAATAAAAATTCTAAAGACTTCGAGACCAAAATATTTCGGAAAAACATGTTCTGCAATTCCTACCTGCACTTTGACAGTGCACACCCGCCCCATTGCAAGAGAAACATTGTCAAAGGACAATTTGTTAGAGGTTGTCGAATGACAAGCAAGGACGAAGACTTTCACGTAGAATGCAACACACTAGAAGCCATGTTCCTTGCCAGAGGATACCCACTTCAGTTTATAAAAGATATCAGAACAGAAGTTGAACAATACAGACAGACCAAATTTAAACCTATCAAGGGATGTTTAAACGACCAAGTTTTAAGTGAGCATACCACAGATGGTCAGTTAAATACAAACACTAATCATACCTCAGCTGATTCTGATTATCAATCAGCACTTGTCTTGGAATTTAATGGTTTCAATTCTAAGATAAAAAGCATGATTTTTTCAGAGTGGGAAAAATTCATCTCATTCTCGGATATACCGAACATAAAGGGAAAAACACCAAAAATGGTATATAAAAACGCACGTAGTATAAAAAAAGTTTTAGAAAATAATCAAACAAAAGAACTTCATTACCACTTGGAGAGGACATGCTCTAGTAACATCTCACATGGAACATTTCATTGTGGGCACTGTAAACAATGTCCCTATATTTCTAATAAAAGAGAAATTTTTATTGAAGCAAGGGACATTAATATATACAGTACTGGTCTATTCAACTGTGACTCCCAGGGAGTGGTCTACCTCGCAATGTGTACAAAATGCAGTTCGTATTATGTTGGGAAAACTGAAAGAGTATTGAAGAGGCGGATTTATGAACATGTATATGAGATACAAAAAGCAAAGGACACTAATGCATTGTTCAAACACACTAAGACCTGTAAGGAGGCCACGTTCTCCTTTTTTGTTTTAGAGCAAGTGAAAAAAGAAAGAAGAGGAGGTCCCTGGGAAGAATGGCTTGAATACAGGGAACTTTATTGGCAAATATTATTAGAAACCAATAAATTACCAGGTCTAAATGAATGTATTTCAATAGTCCCAGCTCTTAAATTGAGATCAATTAAAGTATGAAACTCATCAAATTACTCCTAAAGAACAGTAGAGGGCACTGTTGTCTGTGTTTCCTTTTTATGTACCAATTCAATTCAGTGTTTACATCAATACAACAAACAGTTTTTTAACCCAACAGCTTCATTTTATGGTGGTTTTAGAAACCTAATCAACTATAACATGTTTTAATCAAAACCCTTTTTTTAAAAATAAAGTTTTTAAAGTATTGGAAATATTTTAAAAGAGAACTTTTATACATTCTTTTTGACATTTTTAATCACTAAGGATTTTATTATAATGAGCTCCTTAGGTTGTCATTACTATCATTTCTATTATTGGCTTAAACTATGATGCTTTGTTTTTCATTGGCTTTTTTATTTGAATTTCATTATATAATGCTTAATTACTTAATTAGTTTTGTCTGATGAAGTCTAAGCTACAGGCTGACGAAAACGCATGTACTGGATTTTAAAAGCGTTTACGGACTTTGTGATTAAGGTTGGATTTTACTTGTTTCCTGATTAAAGTGCGGTTTGTGTGCGCTGCTTCCAGCTTCTTTTATTTAACAATTGTCAATGTGCTACACTTTAGACTGTATAACTGCTTTAATATTTTTATATCTATGCCAGTTAGGAACACATTACATTTCACCAAGACTGGGAAGAGGTGACATAACACCCTATAACTTTTTGAACAAAAGAATATTTATGTGCATCAATGTCTTAAACCATATCTTATTTTTAATGCTAGTAATGTACTGCCAGAAATAAAAAAAAATATCTGAGTAGTTCAGATGTAACAGTCTCATAAAAGATATTAAGCATACAGTATAGAACAACATTAAATACCAAAAAGCAGCAGATCATCTGCCCCTATTGTTTAGCTTAATTTTCTTAACTACCAGAGAACCAAGATAACCTTTTTCAGTAACCTTAAATCTTTGCATATCAATCAACTTATCATGTCTCTTCAAGATGACAGCAAACTTGACATAATATGAAAATTGACTATATATTTTATGTATGTAACTGTGTACAGGAAATCAGTTTCAGAAACAAACATGAATGTTGTCAGCATCAAATTTTCTGAAGACGAGAGAAGACATTTTCTAAACAAATGTTTGCAGACATTTCCAAGAACAACATTTATATAACTGAATGTGAAAAAGAAGACTTTACACTACCCTCATTATCATTTAGGAAACTATAAAAATATATCCCAACTCATCCAGCATCTCACCACAAACTAAAATCATTAACTACATAAAAAGATACCCAACCAAGTAACACAAACTGAGAAATCACAAAGCAGGCTGGTGTTACAAGAAACAAGGATAACATGTATTCTTAAGCGCTTTCATCACAGATTACAGTTGACTTCTTCAGAAAAAACAGAGTGCCTCCACCCCACTTCTTAAATACTCATTACAAACACATTACAAACCAATCTGTAAAAAACACCATAGGCATTTAAAGGTACAGACTCCCTATTTGTTCCACAATTATACATGTAAGATAAAAACAAACTAACTATAAAACATGATTCAACATGTACTTTAAACTTAGTATTTTGACAAAAATCATAAAGTGAACAATTGAATAAAAAATCAACAATTAGAGGAAAAAATCAACAATTAGATAAAAAAAATAGATAAAAAAAATCAGCTTTTAACCTCAAAAAGCTGGTTATTGAAACCATTTCATTCAACCCTGGAAAAATATTGGTGTTGACCCTTAATTTCCATAACAGTTCTTTGTATTCAAGCCAGTAATCCATAGGACCTCCTCTCTCATCCATAGTCAGCTGTTCAAGAACTGTGAATTTAAAATTGTGACCTGGGTGGGTATTGACATGCTTGGCCAGTGAATGTTTTAGGTTCATTTTCCTAATGTCATATAAATGCTGGTAAATACGTGTACGAAAGGCATTTTTGGTCTTGCCTATATAAAAACAGGCACACTTCTGACAAATACCAGCATTATAGCAGCATATATGACATTCTTACTGCTACAGTTGTACTTATACTGAAATTTCACTCATCCATATCCGTTAAGAAAAACACTGTCACCTTCCAAAATATACTTGCAGTGAGTACACTGCTTGCATTTGGACATTCTTCCTAATGCTCCAGCCATATTGACACCTTTCCTTCTCTCGAAGATATTTTTAACACTGGTGTCCTTTCTGTACACTACCACAGGGGCTTCCCCTACTCTCTCTCTTATGGCATTGTCTCCTGCCAAAATAAACCAGTTCTTGTAGACAATGTCCCGAATCAGTAGAAACTGAGGGGTGTAAGTTAATATAAAACCATGGTGATGACCAGAGGATGAATCCCTGCTCTCCAAAGGAGCACACAATCTGGAGATGTCAATCCCAATCTGGAGATGTCAAAACAAATTTTTGCAGACGTTATTTCCAAGAACAACATTTATATAACTGAATGTGAAAAAGAAGACTTTACACTACCCTCATTATCATTTAGGAAACTATAAAAATATATCCCAACTCATCCAGCATCTCACCACAAACTAAAATCATTAGCTACATAGGTTCACAGGTTCATAGGTTGATACTAGGCTATCTGCCCTAGGGCATTTACAAGCCTAGCCAGAGTGTGTTTGGCTTTCGCCACCCTTTTAAATGAGTTTACTATACCCTTTTAAGATTAGTTTATTGTGCCTCTGTCTAGCAGTGAAGCAGAAGTGATCCCCGAGGTATACCTACGATCTCCCATCCACTCGTCAAGATTTCTCTTGAAGAGGAGCAGTGAGGGGCTCTGTCTGACATGGACTGGGATTCTTTTCCAGAGTGATGGGAGCCTCTGGGTTATAAATCTGTCCCTCCAGCATGTTCTATTAATTTCTGTGCTGAGGTTTAGGTCCCTCGAATGCATAGCTCTAAGGGATTTGGATTTTCTGAGGTGGAGCATGTCCATTAAATCTGGGTTTGACATGGCTTTATACGTCGGGTACAGGTCACCTCTGAGTAGGCAGTATGCAACTGAGTATAGTTGGAGTTTCATTAACCGGGCAGCATAGGTCATCTGTTTGAGTCCCTTGATCCTCTTGGTGAGGTACTTTTGGGGTCTTTCCAGTTGCTGCAGGTGTCGGGTAAGGTACATCCCAAATGGGGCATTGTATTCTATTATGGGCCTGATGAGTAGAGGGGCACAATGACCTCTCTTGATTTAGATGTGAACCCTTTCGTGATAAGGTGGGCTATATAGAAGGTCTTTCTAACCACTTTGGCGATGTGATTGTCAAAGGAAAGATTGCTATCCACTTGGGTCCCCAAATCCCTAATTACTTCTTCCGTGCTTAATGGATTACCACCTATGTGGTAATTTGTGGGCACTTTGATTTTCCCAAAGGGGATGACTATGCACTTTTTGGCATTTAGCTTTAGGCCATGGTTCTGGCACCAGTTATCCATCTCTGTGAGGCCCTTTTGGAGGATGTCTGTGTCATTTGGTGAGCTGATTATGGCACCCAGTTTGCAGTCATCTGCGAACTTGGTCAGCCATAGTCCTCCCGTGTTAGCCTGTACCTCAGAGAAATATATACCGAACAAGAGAGGTCTCAGGACTGAGCCTTATGGGATGCCACTAGTAACTGGCTTAGAGTCTGACATGGCTCCTGCAATTCTGACCATGTGGGTTCTATCCTTGAGCCAGTTTGCAACCCATCTTATGACATAGGGGTTGATATTTAAGCTGGAGAGCTTATTTATGATGCCCGAGTGGGGTATTATGTCAAAGGCTTTTGTGAGGTCCAGGTAGGCTGTGTGGACTACCTTCCCTTCATGTATGGCCTTGGTGACTGTTTCAAAGAAGTCAACCAGGTTCAGGAGGCAGGATCTGCCCTTAACAAAGCCAAACTGGGTAGGATCCAGCGTCTGCAGGTCCCCAATATCTTTGTTTATGAGCTCCATGATGATCTGCTCCATAGCTTTCATGGAAACTATAAAAATATATCCCAACTCATCCAGCATCTCACCACAAACTAAAATCATTAGCCACATAGGTTCATAGGTTCATAGGTTGATACTAGGCTATCTGCCCTAGGGCATTTATAAGCCTAGCCAGAGTGTGTTTGGCTTTCGCCACCCATTTTAAATGAATTTTGTTATGCCCTTTTTCGAGGTTAGTATACTGTGCCTCTGTCTAACAGTGACACAGAAGTGATACCTGGGGTAAACCTACGATCTCCCATCCACTCATCAAGATTCCTCTTGAAGAGAGTCAATGAGGGACTCTGCCTAACCTGGACTGGGATTTTATTCCAGAGTGAAGGGAGCCTCTGGGTTATGAATCTGTCCCTCCAGCATGTCCTATTTATTTCAGTGCTGAGGTTCAATTCTCTAGAGCGCATAGCTTGATGGGATTTGGATTTTCTGAGGTGCAGCATGTCCATTAATTCCGGGTTGGACATGGCTTTATACGTCAGACACAGATCACCTCTGAGCAGGCGGTATGCCACTGAGTAGAGCTGGAGTTTCTTTAACCAGGCAGCATATGGCATCTGTTTGAGCCCTTTGATCCTCTTGGTGAGGTACTTTTGGGGTCTTTCCAGTTGCTGCAGGTGTCTGGTAAGGTACATCCCAAAAGGGGCATTGTACTCAATTATGGGCCTGATGAGAGATGAGTAAAGAGGCACGATGACCTCCCCTGATCTAGATGTGAATCCCTTCATGATTAGGTGGGCTATATAAAATGTTTTTCTAACCACTTTGGCCACGTGGTTTTCAAATGAGAGATTGCTATCAACTTGGGTCCCCAAGTCCCTAATTACTTCTTCCGTACTTAATGGATTACCACCTATGTGGTAATTTGTGGGCACTTTGTTTTTGCCAAAGGGGATGACTATACACTTTCTGGCATTTAGCTTGAGGCCATGGCTCTGGCACCAGTTGTCTGTTTCTATGAGGCCCTTTTGTAGGATGCTTGTGTCGGCTGGAGAGTCGATTATGGTGCATAGTTTGCAGTCATCTGCGAACTTGGTCTGCCACAGTCCTTCCGTGTTGGCCTATACCTCCGAGAAATATATACCGAACAAGAGAGGTCCCAGGACTGAGCCTTGTGGGACGCCACTTGTAACTGGTTTGGAGTCTGACATGGCTCCAGCAATTCTAACCATGTGGGTTCTGTCCTTGAGCCAGTTTGCGACCCATCTAGTGACATAGGGGTTTATATTTAAGCTGGTGAGCTTATCTATAATGCCCGAGTGGGGTATTGTATCGAAGGCTTTTGCGAGGTCCAGGTAGGCTGTGTGGACCACCTTCCCCTCGTCAATGGCCTTGGTGACTGTTTCAAAGAAATTGACCAGGTTTAAGAGGCAGGATCTGCCCTTAACAAAGCCAAACTGGGTAGGATCCAGTGTCTGTAGGTCCCCAATATCTTTATTTATGAAGTCCATGATGATCCTTTCCATAGCTTTGCAGACCAAGCTAGTCTGCCTTATGGGGTGATAGTTTCCAGGATCCGTTGAGGCACCACCTTTGTGGAGAGGGACCACTGTTGCTGTATGCCACTCTTTGGGTACATATCCTGTAGTAAGGCTGAGACTGAACAGTAGTTTTATGTTTGGGTTTAGCTCTTCTTGGAGTTCATGTAGGACGCAGCCCGGGACACCGTCTGGTCCCATTGATGCTGTGTTTTTTGCTTTGGAGACGGCGGCTCTTACCTGAGCATCTGAGATGTCATGGGGACAGCAATCTGCTGGGATAGATATTTGCCCTTTTGGTGGGGAGGGGGGGAGAAGTTTGCGCTGAACCTGTCAGCTAGGATGTTGGCAATGTCTGTGGGTTCGGTGTATTTTTTGTCATTTTGGACTAATTCTGAGCATATCTGGGAATTCCCACCCAGGTTCCTAACATAACTAAAGAAAGCCTTGTGATTATCCTTAGTGTCCTGTTCAATTTTTCTCTCGAAGCTGGCCTTAGACGATTTTATGAGTGCCCGTAGTTTTTTGCTAATACTGATCAGAGATGCCTTCCCTTTTTGGGATTTTGCTCTATCATGTAGTAGCTTCCTCCTGCTATTGTATAGTTTGTTTATGGCTGGGGTCCACCAGACAGGACACCTGCCTCTGGAGGATTAAGTCTTGGTTTTATTTGGTATTGCATGATCCATGCATTCCTGAAGGTGTTCATAGAATGTGTTTATAAAGGATTCTGCAGTATGGGCCATATTTTCCACAGGCCCAGGGGCTTTGAAGGCTTCCACCTCGGTTTTGAGGAGTGTGAAATTTGCTTTAGAGATATTTTTCACTGTGGTTTTCTGGGCAGGGGGTGGGGTCGGGATGTGAATATCCAGTGAGATTAGTTTATGGTCTGATCTTACCGGTGAGGGATACACTTCTGGTCTGGAGCATAGAGCCCCCATGTTGGTGATGATCAGGTCCAGTATGTTTTCCCCTCTTGTGGGAGTGGTAACAAGTTGTTCCATAGCATTTCAGTTTATAAATTCTAGGAACCTTTGGGCTAGGGTGTTGGAGCTAGAGTAATGCTCCCAGTCTATGTTTGGGTAGTTGAAGTCGCCCAATATAATGGTGTTTGGAGAGACCTTCATATTTTCCAGTGCTCTCAGGAAGGCCGAGTGGGGTTCCTGGGTTTGGGAGGGTGGTCTGTAGCAGGCTATAAACTGGAAGGTAGTTTTACCCACTGTTAGTTGCACATGGATAGTCTCTGATGCTTCGTGCTGTGCTACCAACCTGGAGGTGTGGGTATCTTTGACGAATATTGATACTCCCCCTCCTTATGTGGTTCGGTCCAAGTTTTGGAGCCGAAAAGCATGGTATGAGGTATAACCTGGTAGTGCTGGGGTGCTCTGGGGAGCCTTGAACCAGGTTTCTGTTACTGCACAGATATCGATGTTCTCCATGCTAAGGAGAGTTTTTAGTGCGTGCATCTTGAGGTTTAGACTTCTGGCATTGAGTAGCATTACTCTTAGTTTCTTATCCCTTGTGATACCTATGGAGGTGGGTTTGTATTTTGAGCCTTGCCTAAAAAAGGCACTATGGGGGAGACAAGAGCCTTTGCCAATATCCGAAAGCCCAGGGGTGACAGGTGCAAGCCATCCCTAGCGAAGCATTGTGGCTTGTCGAGCATGTCATCCCAGGCTGACAGGCATTGGATCCCCTTTGAATGACACCAATACTTAAGCCAATTGTTGAAATTGATCATCTTGTCTTCATATTGTGGCATCATTCGTGGTGAGGGTAAGATGCTACTCAAGGTCAGGGTCATACCGGCCTGGGCTACATGTTCAGAGAGCTCCTCTATGTCTCTTTTCATGTAGCCAGGGAGGTACATCTCAGGTCATTCACACCAGCATGGACAATGACTGAGTCATATTTGTACTTGCCTTGGAGTGACCTGAGGGCTTGTGTTATGTGGCGGATCCTAGCGCCCGACAGGCTGCTATGTCTCAAACTAACAGGGCTAGTCTGCAAAGAGGGTAAGACCTGGATCCCCATTTGTAGATGTACCACATGGCTGTGGTATTGTCTAAAACAACTTTTAGAGGTCCTGGCAACCAAAGATGATTCAGTGAATTGAGTGCAATTATCAGGGCAAGCATCTTTTGTCATATTTATGTGCTTGCATCTGTCCTATGTGTCCCAAACACCATACACTATTAGTCCTCCTGAAACTGCTCCCCAAGCAAAGTCCAAGGCATCTGGAATGACTGACTACTTTGAGACCATGAGGGATAAGGGGAGACCTGAATTTAGGGATATTTGCTATCTCCACTAAGGAATTTTTCTACTGACAACCCTTGTACTGGGATTTGAAAAGACAAGAGATGTTGATGCTAAGCCCAGAGACTTCAGATGTCATTGTATCTCTCTCATGTGGAGTCTTGTTGGGATTGTTGTGAGAAAGATAGATGCCATGAGACCCAAAATCCTGAGGTATTCCTCACAGTGACCAAAGGCCAAAAAGAAAACCTTCGAAATAGATCTAAATAGAGACCTATTGTTTTCATGTAGAAGAAAAGCTCTTTGAACTGAGATGCCCACCTGACACAGCAGAAATGCAATCCTATGTGAAGTACTCAAAAAGACTTTTGAATGTTGTCTTGGAATCCCAGCTTGTGAAAGAAATGCCTCACCTAAGTGAGAGATTCTGGACACTTTTAAAAAGACTCTGCAAAGGCAAGTGAGTCATCTAAATATGTAAAAAAGGAAAATGGATACCCTGTAGCCTGCAAAAATATATAACTGGAGTTAACAACTTTGTGAACACTCTTTGTACAGTGAATGGTCCAAAAGGTAAAGCAGAAAACTGATAAAATGATTGACTCACAAACCTTAAGAAATGTGTGAAGTCTGGATGAAAAGGAATGTGATGATAAACATCTTTAAAATGTAGTGTTACCAGAAATCTTGAAAGAGGAAGAAGAGGTAACAGATTGTGAAGTGACATCATTTAGAAGTTAGACACTATCACACTCAGGTCTAAGGAGAAAGATCCAGAACTGGTCTCAAAGCAACTTCTTTCTTTAGGACTAAAAGCATCTTTACAAAAAAAAAAAAAAAAAAAAAAAAAAATTCCCAACTTGAAAAGCAGGAATTCGTCCTACCATTCCTGGAAAAGCAGGTAGTGAAAACAGGTTGAAACAAGATAGTCTGGTCTGGAGGTTGAGGAATAACCTCCCGGCAAGGAGGGATATTCTCTCATTGTCATCTATAAACTTGAAGAATGATCTTTATATCCCATTTGAAACTATCTATTGCCAAAGAGAAGAGTGGAGATTCAGATTTTCTGGAATGGAAAAGAGACTGTCAGGGTGGGTGGAGGGAACAAAATCCCTTAAACAGTAAAATTGACTAGTTGGATTGTGAATGGAAAATGGACTGTTAGGGTGGGAGGAGGGAACGAAGTCCCTTAAATAGTCAAATCGACTAGTTGGACTGTCCTTGGGTTTCAGGTTCCTGAATTCTTTTTTGAACACTCTTGCCATTATGTCAAAATCAAATAAGGAATTAGAAAATCCCTTAGAATTTTTGAAAATGGAGGGTAGAAAAATCTTAAGAGATTCCCTGACATAACTTACCCTTTAGCGATCACCTCTGCAGCAAAGTAATCAAAAAGTGAACCTCTAACCAGAAGAGAAAATAAAATTTCATTATTCACATCCTCTTGGGAAGTTCTGAGAATGCAGCCAAGCAAACCTCCTTAAAACAGTACCAGGGACCATAGCCCTGGAATAATTATCAGCTAAGTCATGCACACAATGTAAATAGAGAGCAGTGACTAATACAACAGAAGAAACTAAATAATGTAAAGCAGAGGGTGACATCCAGCTATATCCGACCAGACTGTCAACAATTAAATGGCATCCCTTACTATCCAGGGTCAGTAACTAAGAAGCTTCAATCCTCTCCACTGAATCCAATATGAGATTGTCACTTAAACAGAAGTAATATTTCATAATTTTCCCCTACAAATACAACAGGAACATGCTCTATTTTCCTAGGACTGGACTATATATCTCTGTCCACCCCAAATGTATTATCTTATTATACACGTCAGAGCAATGTGTCCCAGTTTAAGACATCTGATACACTCACACTCAAAGTAAATTTAAATCGGACACATCCAAAGACTTGTGGGAAAGCTTGACATAGATTTCCAGCTGTGTCTCTTTCCCAAAATAATATGGTAATGTTACCACCAGAGTGTCTTCATGCCTTCTAAAGGGGTGCCCAATTATGAAAATTAAATATCAAAATAAATGATAGCTATGACCATAAGAGACCAGGCCTTTGAGGTTACCTGGGGAGCACCAAACAGGTGTAAGCACTCTAACCCCTGAAGCAAAACACTGATTCCCAGCCACAATGTAATGTAATGAAAAACATTTAATAATAAGTAAAATGATTAAAAGAATGTAAACCAATAACTTTTAATAAACACTAAAACTCAATTACTAGAAATGTAAAATTAAACTGCAGGATAGGAATCCATTATTTTAGAAAAACTCAATCTTAATAACTATACTTTTCAAATCAAACTAAAGAATAATGTCCCTGATCTAATCTAACACATAATAGCAAGGCAAAAAGGCAGGCTTACAGTTTTTGGTGAGTTTTCTTTTATGGGTATCACTGCACAGCACTGCAACTGATTGTACTTCACAAACTGCTTAGCACCTCAAACTGTAGTCTCAACTGTCTTGTTTTAAAAATAACAGCTGTTTGAAAAAAGTTATTTTCCTATCAATCATCTGTTTAAATAATCACCTAGCAACCAGGAACATTCTAATGACATCACTCACTGTTCAGCTGATTCTCCATAGTACTTTAGAATATCCTTTACAAATATGCACACTTAGAAATGTATCAAACACTGACATATTCTTTAAATATTCTGTTTATACAGGGAAATAATTAACTTTTAAAATGTATTTATATATTCACAATTAGGCATGCTGGCATATAATACAAGTTAATCTGAGAATATACATAAATCTCCTGCTAGACATGGTAACACAGATGACAGTGTTTTCAGTTCCTTCACAAAGATATTTCCTTAAAAGAAGAAACTGCAGGCAAAACATTCCTTATACTTTAACAATTAGTCAGAAGAAGCATTAACATGTGAGACTGACAATTAAAAATTCTTAAAAATCAAAGCAGAAGAGGTATACACTACTTCCCCATACCCATTAATATTCTTCCCATTCTTATCAGAAAGAATAGGATAGAAATGAAGTAACTGTTTGGCAGCAGTAGGATTAACTAAAACTATAGCTGCTGGGTCAGGTTTGGGAAGAGTGTATAAATACTTAAAAAGCCTGAGGAACTATATATTCTATCTGCCTTGTTATGAGCAGCAGGCTAGCTAGCAGGAAAATTACAGGCAGATACATGCACATCCTTCAAAGCTGACAAAAGTAGAGGAAATGTTAAATTCCTTTTGTAACAGCTCATAAAATTTTCTGAGGAACCTCAAGTAGCTCAGTGTACTCCCACTGAAAACACTGGCACATTCTAGAAATAATACCAAAGAGAGAGGAACCACAAAGGGAGGATCAGAAACTAAGCTCTCCTCCAAGTCTGAATCAGAAAATTGAAGAGAAAACCTGTATCTGTTCCGTTATCTTCCTATTCAGGTTCAGAATCTTGGCTCTCTTCAGGAATAGAGGTATATTTCTTTATTTTATCAGAAATCAATAAATAAGAAGAATTAAATCCTGAATAAAACTCTGAGACAGACCCATTGAACTACTCCTTCCTAAAGAAATTTGAGGAGGGATAGATGCATGTTTAGTTGTTTTCTTTTTGACAAAAAAAGATGGGGCCAACAATGTTATAAATGGCAGCAACAGCTTCCTCAGGGATGGGCACAACATTCTAACAAAACAGGGAAGCCTTTCTTGTTCCTTCTCAAAAGACTAACAAGAGTGCACAGGATGTGGCTAACCCTGGGTCCATAGTGACTGTAGGTGCTACACTAGTGAGATCCGAGGTAAAAGATGTGTGATCTAAGGTACAAATAATGGCCACAGCAGAGTCACCAACCTATGGCTGAATCAAACTGCTATCCAGATGTGATGGCAAAGGTTGCTTGCTTAATGTTTTTTTTTTCTTTTACAGGCTGCAAGAAGGACCAACTTTTGGACTGACAGTTTATTCTATGGTGAAGATGAAAATGGTGCCTCTTTCCCATAGAAGATAAGTAACAAAGCTGGTAAACATTTCAAGTCGTTAAAAGTCACTCTTTTACACAAAACATGTAAAAATGATTTTAAAACATGTTGCCAACCCCTAAATAAACTGAAATAAACACAACTACTCTACAGAAAAAAATGTTTTAAATACTGTAAACAACTTTTAAACTGACAGGAAAAAAAGGACTGCTCTTGTTTAAATGTACAATACAGTCTTGTGACAGTCTATTAAAACACAAACTCTTATCTTTAAAATAGCTTTCCTGAAGAGGAAAGTATTAATAATAAAATAATCTGCCCAGCAAAGGAACAGCAAAAGTTGACCATCAATCCTCAAAAGCCTTTGAATAGCATACTGTTCCGTAGCAGTAAAGCTCTCAAGGGCTTCACGCCCAGACTTGTTTTGTAGTCATCTCAGCTTGAACTGCCTGACAGTTTGGGTGCATGGAAGGTGCCCTGAGATAGCAGAATATAACCAATATAGCTAAGGCTAGTATAGCAGTGATCAATATGATGAACATCAGATGTTGCTGTTAAAATGGGATAATGAATAGGACATAAAACATATTGCATAATAACTATAAGAATAAACCAGAGAGGAGGTTAGAAAAGTTTAGAAAAAGAGAATGGAAAGGCAATTTTCAAAGGAACAATGGGAGGACATAAGTGTGCCTGCAAGTATGCAACAAAGTCTAAAAGGTTCAGGATTTTTACATGGAACTGTTTGCATAGGTATTTTGATGCCCCAGACTTCCGTGATTTTTGTTTCCTTAGGAAGAGAGCAAATGCTTGAGGACTGATAGGAAAGAGACAGATAACTGAAAATATTTTTGAGGGGGAGAATGATGATTTAGCGGATTTTAAAAATTCTCCACAATATACTTTGTCAGAAGTTCTTTTAAGCTAAAACATATGACAAAGATCAGCAATGGCTCTGGTAAATCCGCCTCACAGCCAGGAACCCTGTGTATTACAAAAGTGAGTCACAGGGCGAACAAGTACAAAAACCACAGCAGAGATGTGAGGAGATAGCTGTCCCCAATGTTAAGATAGACACTTCCTTATTTGTGAAAAATAAAAAAATAAAAACACTTAAACATTACAATATTAAGCAACAGTAATAAACAGTCCAAAACTTCAGATGTTAATTCCTCTTCTATGAAGGTACTGAAGAAACAAACTCAAACAGATGGTGTCACCAGAATAACTTGGCTTTATAGGTTCATAGGTAGGTACTAGGCTATATGCCCGAAGACATTTATAAGCCTAGCCGGAAAGTGTTGGCTTTTCCCACCCCCTAGATTAGTTCCCTGTGCCTCTGTCCAGCAGAACCATTCAAGTGATCCCCGGGGTATACTTTCTGTTTTCCATCCACTTATCAAGGTTTCTCTTGAAGAGGGTTAGCGAGGAGCTCTGCCTAATGTAGAATGGAATCCTGTTCCAGAGCATGGGAAGTCTCTGGGACAGGAATCTATCCCTCCAGCATGTCCTATTTATTGTTGTGGTGAGGTTTAGATCCCTAGAGCGTGTGGTTCGAGGGGATATGGTTTTCTTTAGGTGGAGCATGTCCATCAATTCTGGGTTGGACATGGCCTTGTATGTCAGGCAGAGATCACCTCTGAGTAGGCGGTATGCAACCGAGTACAGCTGGAGTTTCTTCAGTCGAGCTGCATAAGGCATCTGCTTGAGGCCAGTGATCCTCTTGGTGAGGTACTTCTGTGGTCTTTCCAGCTGTTGCAGGTGTCTTGTAAGGTACATCCCAAATGGAGTGTTGTACTCTATGATGGGTCTGATGAGTGATGCATAGTGGGGCACAATGACCTCTTTTGATCTGGATGCAAACCATTTTATGATTAGGTGGGCCACATAGAAGGATTTTCTAACCACTTTGACAATGTGATTATCAAAGGAGAGGTTACTAACTACTTGGGTCCCCAGATCCCTTATTATGTCTTCCATATTTAAGGGGCTACCACCCATGTGGTAGTTTTTGGGTACTATGTTTTTTCCAAAGGGGATGACTATGCACTTTTTGGCATTTAGCTTGAGGCCATGGTTTTGACACCAGGTATCTGTCTCAGTGAGACCCGTTTGGAGGATGTCTGTGTCAACCGGAGAGTCAGTTGTAGCCCTTAGTTTGCAGTCATCTGCGAACTTGGTCAGTCATAGTCCTCCTGTGCTTGTCTGTATCTGAGAAGTATATGCCGAACAGGAAGGGTCCTAGGACTGAGCCCTGGGGAACACCACTTGTAACTGGTTTAGGGTCAGACCTAGCTCCCACAACTCTTACCATGTGGGTTCTGTCTGTGAGCCAGTTGGCAACCCAGCTCGTGATGTAGGGGTTTATGTTCAGGCTGGTGAGCTTGTCTATAATACCTGAATGGGGAATGGTGTTGAAGGCCTTTGCAAGGTCTAGGTATGCTGTGTGGACCACCTTTCCCTCATCTATAGCCTTGGTAACTGTCTGAAAAAAGTCCACCAGGTTTAGGAGGCATGATCTGCCCTTAACAAAGCTGAACTGGATATGGTCCAGTGCTTAGAGGTTCCCATTGTCTCTGTTAATGAGATCCATGATGATGGCCTCCATAGCCTTGCAGACCAAGCTGGTCAGGCTTAAAGGGCGATAGTTCCCAGGGTCTGTTGTGACTCCACCTTTGTGGACTGGAATAACTGTTGCTGTGCACCACTCTGTGGGCATGTAGCCTGTGGAGAGGCTGAATTTGAACAGTGTGTTTAGGTGAGGGGTTAGTTCATCTTTGAGCTCATGCAGGATGCAGCCTAGGATACCATCTGATCCCATTGATGCTGTGTTTTTGGCTTTGGAGAGGGCTGTTTTAACCTGAGTGTCTATGATTTCAGGAGCACTACATTCTTCTGGGGGGGGGGGGTGAAGTTTGCATTGAACCTGTCTGCCAGGATGTTGGCAATATTGGTCGGTTCAGTGTATTTTGTGCCATTCTGCACTAACTCTGAACAGATTTGAGAACTGCCACTTAGATTCTTGACATAGCTAAAGAATGCCTTGTGGTTATCTTTGGAGTGCTTGGCAATTTTTCTTTTGAAGCTAGCCTTGGACAATTTTATGTGGGATCGTAGTTACGTGCTGATACTGATCAGGGATGTCTTCCCTTCTTGGGATTTTGCTCTTTTCTGCACTAGTTTCCTCCTTCTATTGTATAGCTTGTTTATGGCAGGGATCCACCAGACTGTTTTTGTTTTCTTGGAGGAGTGAGTCTTGGTTTTGCTTGGGATAGCACAATCCATGCATTCTTGTAGGTGCCCGTAGTGTGCATTTGTAAAGGATTTTGCAGCTTGGACAGTGTTATCCTTTAGCATGGGGGCTTTGAAACTTTCCACCTCAGTCTTAAGTAATGTGAAGTTTGCTTTTGAAAAGTTTTTCATGGTGGTTTCATTGACCGGGGGTGGGGGTGGAATGTGGATATCCAGAGTGATTAGTTTATGGTCAGATCTAAACAGTGAGGGGTTGACCTCTGGTGTGAAACACCGATCGCCCATGTTGGTGATGACCAAGACCAATATGTTGCCACCTCTGGTGGGGGTGTTGACCAGTTGATCCAGGGCATTAGAGTTTATAGATTCTAGGAAATGTTGGGCAAGGGAGTTAGTACTTGAGTAGTTCTCCCAGTCAATGTTTGGGTAATTGAAATCACCCAATATCAGGGTGTTTGGTAGGACTTTTATGTTTCCCAGTGTTTCCAGAAATGCAGAATGGTGGTCCTGGGACATGGTGTGTGATCTGTAGCAAGCTACAATTTGGATTGCGGTTTTGCCCATTGTTAGTTGTATGTGGATGATCTCTGAAGCATCGTGCTGCGCTACTAACCTGGAGGTGTGAATATCCTTGATGAATATGGATACACCTCCCCCTTTTGTATTTCAGTCCAGGTTTTGTGGCCAAAATGTATGGTATGAGTTATAGCCTGGTAGTGCTGGGGTGCTCTCTGCAGCCTTAAACCAGGTTTCTGTTACTGCACATATATCGATTTTCTCCATATTGAGGAGTGTCTTGAGTGCATGCATTTTGAGGTTTAGACTTCTGGCATTGAGTAGCATTACCCTCAATTTTTTGTTACTTGTTCTATTTACGGCAGTGAATTTGTCTTTTGAGCCTTGCCTAAAAAAGGCACTATGGGGGTGGCAAGAGCCTTGGCCAGTATTCGAAAGCCTAAGGGTGACAGGGGCAAGCCGTCCCTAGTGAAGCAGCGTGGCTTGTCAAGCATGTCATCTCAGGCTGACAGACACTGGATCCCCTTTGAATGACACCAGAAGCTTAGCCAATTGATGAAATTGATATTTTTTTCTTTATACCGTGGTATCATTCTTGGTGAGGGCAGAATGCTACTCAGGATCAGGGTCATACTGGCCTAGGCTATGTGATCAGAGAGCTCCTCCATGTCTCTTTTCATGTAGCCCAAGGAGGTATGGCTCAGGTCATTCACACCAACATGGACAATGACAGAGTCATATTTGTACTTGTTCTGGAGTAACCTGAGTGCTTGTGTTATGTGGCAGATCCTGGCACCCAACAGGCAGCTAACAGTAACCTTCTCCTTGTTCAGCCTAGTGAGTGGGACGTCAGTGTGCCTGACTATAGAGTCACCTATTACTAGTGTATTGGGTATGTTATTTTGCCTTAAGGGCTGTGACTGCGTGGCACACTGGTTTTGTGAAGTATGTGTTTTGTGAAATATGTGTTTCGTGGTTTGTGTTGGGGGATGGAGGTTGCTTGGATGTCTGCTTTGGAAGTCTCTGTTGCTTTTGCAGATTTTTATTTAGAGCCTCTGAGTATGTTTTCATGTATTTATGTGTATTTTTTTGCCGGTGCTGGTTTCATAGGTCTATGTGAGACTGGTGGTGTGATGCAAGTAATTCCCTTCTCCTCTTGACTGCCTGGTCCAGTCTTGGGTTGAGAGAGCCTCCAGTTTGGCTGTATAATTGCATCTCTCGCATGTATTAGTGTTTGGTTGTAGGAGGAGAAGGTTGTCTGTGTACATGAGGCAGTTGTAACATTGCCTCAAAATGGCCATATTCACCAGTTGGAATGGAGAGTACACCTGAAACTGCCCTTTGGACTTGCCTGGCTAGGTACAGTGAACTGTTTTACTGATTGGCTGGTAAGATGAAATAGAGAGCTTTGTCTTTCTCTACAGTATAGGGGGGGTCTAGTGCTAAGGTTTATTAGTGCTTGCTATGAATTTTGAGCAAGTGCCGGGCTGAGAAGTGAATGGTTTGAGTGCTTAAGTTGAAAGTTTGTCTAGCTCAAGGGAAAAATTGAAGAGTAGACTTTATGGATCCGGGAATAGTTATACCCCAGCTCGGTGTGCAAATGCGGGTTTTATAGCAGGGAAATGAAAGAAATAGAAATTAGCCTCTGACTTGGCTTCCCAGTACTGGCATGTCACATGTCACAATGGTCATCCTGTTTGTAAAAGTAGATCCTTGGCAAGTAATGTTGCAATTTTAGTAGTTCTGTTTCAGTACAGCTATGAACTTAGTCTGTACAGATTAAATGGCCTTCCA
The DNA here is from genome assembly GCF_019279795.1 of Protopterus annectens. Taxonomy (NCBI): domain Eukaryota; kingdom Metazoa; phylum Chordata; order Ceratodontiformes; family Protopteridae; genus Protopterus; species Protopterus annectens. The sequence goes on along the minus strand of NC_056744.1, from coordinate 205,392,588 downwards.
CAGATGTTCCAATTTCGAAAAAGTAATTTAAATGTATTTGTTTTAGTGAATACCACATATCACATAAGGACAGATTGCTCTGAATTAAAAAAAACAATTCTAATGCTATGGTTACTGCTAACTACTAAAATTAAAAATTATTTATGTTATGATACAGTGTTGTGAAATCTGTTAGCAAGGGCTCTTAAAGAATCAGCCAAAATGAAGAAAGTGGAACTGAATCTGCGAGAGCTGTTCAATGGTATGAGGGCAAGGGTAAAAAAGCAGAAGCAGTTGAAAAGGGCAATAAAATATTATAAAATAGACAATCCAGTGGAGACAGTAACTGTGGGTTAAGTGCAGTTTATTTATAGTGCAAAATCTGAAATAAAGTTTACCTTCAAAAAGAAATAAAACTAATCACATTTTTTTTTCTTAAATTTTAGTTCCAAGTTTATCAGTCGAGTTTTAAAGTCTCTTAATGAAGTGCAAAAATTCCTTACACTTGTCATGTATTGCAGCTCTGGTTAGACTGGGCTGCCTAACACATCTAGAAATAGGTTTTGGTCCTCAAAAGTAATTTGACAAGTAAGATCTTGATACTCCACACCTCTTCTTCTGGTCAGGGGTCTGCAAACAATCAATATTCTAGGTTATGAAAGCTCTCTCCCATAAAAGGCAAATGTCGCTAATGTTGTGGGCTTTCAGACTTTCATTTAATGACAGCTTTCAGGTGTTCCATATCACTTGTGTTATATACTTGTACAACTGTACCACACTGCTTATATATGCAACTATCTACATAGACTATGATATATGAAATATACAGGGCATCAAAATAGCCTTTGTAATCTATTAAGCAGCCACTATGCTGCAACACAGATAAAATAAAAACTGTGAAGAAGAAAACTACCAACAGATGCTACTGATCTATTAGGTTCAGTTAGTAGTCTACATTTCAGAAGGATGGCTGGGGGAAGGAGGTGAAGGACTTCTTCCTGATGTACCAACCCCCATATAAGCTTAGAGGGCTCTGCAAAGGCAGGCACCATGACAAAACAGAAAGCCATACACCTCTGTCTGCCACATTCTAGGCTAGAACAAATGAACTTAACTTTTTTACTGCAGGCTTACATCTAAGGAAGAATGGTGTGTGTGCCTGTGTGGAGTGTTTAGTGTATTTGGCAATTGCAGACAAGTATGTAATTCTTGGGGATCCTAATGACTATCCTAAATGGCAAAGATGAACAATGGCGGCATATGGGAGGCCTGTGGATCACTGAAGTCAGTGCAGCAATGGACCCACGATACTTAAATGTATTAGCATGAATGCATTAGTAAGTGAAACAGTCACTTCTGTAAAAGCATTAGATGTTATATTACATTGAAGGAAGGGATTAATATGTAAATACAGTTCCATTAGTAAAAAGCAAAGAAAGACCTACAAAGATATGTGGAGCCCTCTGAATCAAAACAGCATTTTGGGATTATGCTGCCTCACCCTGGATTACCCTCTGTGTGAATAATCAAAAATTCAGGTTCACAGTACAGAGGGAGGGAATTCACTTGGCTACTGATTGATTACTCTTTGCATGAAGGCTGAAGAATTTACATTCAGTAGGAAGGGGTATTTCTCTTAGCCACCTGCTCAAATTTTCCCCACAAGTGCTCAGCATCATACCCTTCGGCTGTTCCTAGTTTTACAGACACCCTTAATTTTTCCTCAAAACACTTACTGTATCACTTGTAAAAGTGAACAATGTTTTGAGAAGGTTTAAATTAAGAGTACCAATATTTTTTAAATTGTCACTAATTTGGGGCTTTTTTCCATTAATTTTTTTTTTTGCTTTGCCCTTAATCCTGGAAGTTAACATTGTGAGCTATGCTCAGCGATACTTGTAAAACATCTTCTGTCTTTTCCTAATAACAACAGTGCTATTCTCAAGAAGCTCCAGAATCCTACAATAGCAGATATTCAAAAATGATTATGCTATTACATGACTGAACATCATATATGTGCTTAAACTGTATTTCTGTTTTTCCTCCTGCTTTTCATCAGAGAAGTGTCTGACACCGTTTGGATTTTATTTTCTGAAAAATAAATTAACTATATATCAAAATAAATAATGTTGACTAATTGTTCTGAAATAGAAAGAAGTCAAGCTACACATATGCTCCTTTTTCCTAATAAAATGTGCCCATGATTGCCTTCAAACCACAGATTTTTGAAGCACTTCTGACACCTTGTGGCCATTTACGGTAAAACTATTTCTAGTGGTATTCTGCATTTAACATAGTAGGCTAAGAATGATATGGTGAGGTTTTTCAGGAACTAATGAAAATTAAAAACAATGTTTCTTGCTCGTCAGTTACAAGAACCGTGTTCATGTGCTTTTCTCTTTCAATATTTGAAATGAAAGTCTTATCTTGGCAACTTTAATCAAGGGCTTCCACTGCACAAAAACAATCAAAATGTAGTTACGCCATTTTACCATAAATGCTTCAGTAGTACTGATAAGAGGGGTGTCTTTAACTAAATATTCTTATATTCTTCATGCTGAAGATTTTACTGGCAGTTTTTCATATCTACTCTGAGTAGAATTCCTAATAAATTTCTAGTACTTACCTCATAACAGTACTGGTTTATTGATTCTACCCTTTCCCCAAAATTAACATTCCTCCAGGTTAATACATGGTGTCATTTCATTACACTTCTCAGGAACATGTGAATTTCAATCAAAATGTTTGAATCTACTGATAATTCATATTATTTTATGCATCTGTCTTTTTTAATCTATAATAATAAAAAGACCAGACTTCACATAACACATTTTTTAACTTTCACCAATGTTTGTTTCATATGACTAGTAGATGGAAAAACGAAGTTACATGAAGTATTGTTTCTTACCAGACAAAGAATCTACACTCACAGAGCCACTAGTTCATCATTCATAAGCAGGTCCACTAAGGAGCACATCCGTATGTCTCAAATGTTATCCGTAGCGCTAATTCTTGCCCTTAGATTTTGCCTTGCTCTTCCTTCATTTTTTAGCACAAAGTTATACCTTTTTAAGGATACATACTTTATTAAATAATGGCATTAAGCCTGCCCAAAGATTCCTTATTAACTGTACGAGATCCACTAATTAAATACCTGTAATTCTTAGAACAGTGCTATGTTTTTTATGCTTAGAGGTTGGGAGGTATAAGCTCATTTGACAGAAGACAAAAGTATTATGGAAAATAAGACAGCTATTTGTGTTAAATATGATTATTATTATCTCAGTGTGTGTAGCCAGCTCCATAATACAGAAGGATAAAATGCTGTCTGCAACCTAGAAAACCTGGGACTGACTAGTAAACCGTGTGCTGACGTAAAGGGTCAAGGATGATAGGATTATGACACCAATACTGGTCATACCTCTCAACTGCCCAGAGTTTTTGTCTCATATTTTTAGTCTGTTCCTTATAAAAAAAAAAAGGTACTCACCATAATGTTCCATCTGTGTTGTCCATTTTCATTCTTCCTCAACTTGTGGGTTCAGTTCCAATCCTCGGGACTGACTCAGCCGCTAAAATACTCTTTGGAATCAAAAACCTTTCCAGCTAATCCCTTACCCACAATGCACCTATCTCAATTATCTCAGACTGAGTTCACTGATAGAAAGAGACAAAAAGGCTTTTTTATGGAAACTATAAACCACAGCCGAAAGCAGTACCAAAAGAAACTAGTAACCCAAAATACTGGTACCAAATGGGATGAAACAATAAATCCACAGACGGAAGCACTGGAGAGGTACTTTAATACACGCAACAGTATAAAATAAACACGGGTAATCAGCACATTAACGAATTAAAAACTTGCGTTTTCATTTAACAATACTTCATCAAATGTGGGTTAGCTCAAACAGTTCCTATTTAAATAGCAAAAAGAACATGACATCACTGAATGTTCAACAAATCATCGAAAAGACATAATGCATAAATAATCTTTCAAGATTAAAACGCTTCACTTCATTGTAAGTTGTATACATAAAAAAGTACACACCAAGATAAAGGAAAATTGAATAACTACCTATCAGAACAATAAAAAAAATAAATAAAAAGCAGTTACATATGAATTGAGAATATTAAAACAGCCTAAAAATATGAAAACATAAAAAAGGAATAGTAACAAGGCTTAAAACTCTCTCTACTGGCCCTTCAACAAATTACTACTTAAGATACATGAATAAATAAATAGGTGTGAATAATGTATAAAATGTATAGATGTAAACTCATCAATAAAGGTACATTAATCATAAAAACTCCTAAAAACAAGTTTTTTATAAAAATATTGACTTCTCAATAGCCAAACTCATATGGACTAAATATTATGAATTTCATAATTTAGCTGATCTCAATTTTAGTAAGGGAGCTATTGAAATATGTTCATTAAGTCCTGGCCATACATTAGCTTGCAAAGTCAACTGCCACCACAGCTCCCTATACTGATTTTTTTCTTCCCACATACCACCTCGTCCATCTATTTTAATCTTCTCAATCACACATAATAAAAACTTGGCCTGTACACAATCTCGCTTGTGTTTAAACAAAGCATTATTGTCCTTCATGTTTTGAATATCGTACATATGCTCATGTATCCTTCTTTTTAGCTTTCTTTCCGTCTTTCCAATGTAAAAAGCCTGCCATACCTGGCACAATGCTAGGTATATAAGACCACTGGAATCACAATTTAAAAAATCCTTACTTTTTAAAGTTATATTCCTACATGTTAAGATAACTTCGTCTGTATTAATAATCCACTCACACTGTGAGCAATAACCACATTTGTATGTGCCAGGTTTCTTGTTGCTTCTCCACATTTCTGTCCCATTATTCACTTCTAAAATATTTTTAATGAACTAGCATTTTTATATACTACTTTTAATTTCTCCTTAGGAAGCATATCTAAATCAGTAAAAGCCAGAAATCTATTCCATTCATTATACATAATATCTCTTACATGTTTAGAACTGGCATTCTACTCAATAACCAGGGCTTTCTCAAAATTTTCTTCTTTCTCTGCATTGCCTGTAATAATTGGTTCAATACCTTTATCTAATATAGGTTGAAACCTTTCTGTCCTACCACTAAAATACTCTTGGGAATCAAAGACCTCTCGAGCTAATCCCTTACCCACAATGCACCTATCTCAATTATTTCAGACCGAGTTTGCTGATAGAAAGAAACAAAAAGGCTTGTTTTTATGGAAACTATATCTGGAACTGCACTATACCAAAAAAGCAACAATCTGTTAATCCTCCATTTTTCCAGAAACCAAGGGAAGGGAGTTGGAGAGTGGGGAGTTGAGGAAGATTGAAAATGGACAACACAGATGGAACGTTATGGTGAATATATAACTTCTTTACCTGATGTTGTCAATTTTCATTCTCTCCTCAACCTGTGGGACAGAGTCCCCAGCTACTTACAGTATATATCTTGGGTGGACTTAAGGAAGGATGTTCCTGAGCACCATTGAACCGAATGATGCTCTAACCCTGGAGACCAGATCTAATTTGTAATGAGTTACAAAGGTATGAGGAGTAGCCCAAGTTGCTGCTGCATAGATATCATCCATAGAAGCTCTAGCTGAGGTTGCTACAGCCTTAGTTGAATGAGCTTGCAAGGATTCGTTAATGTGTGACTTAGAATAAACAAATGAGATACAATCAGTGAGCCATCTGGCTAACGTAACTTTATTCACAGGTTTTCACAATCTAGTATGTGAAAAGGAAACAAATAACTGGTCTGATTTCCTGAATACTTTTGTTCTGTGAAGATAGAATCTCAACTGCCTTTGAATATCCAGCAAATATAAACAGTATTTACTCTTGTTAGAGAAGCTGGGGAAAAACATCAGCAGGTTAATACATTGGTCAGTATTGGTCTCTGAAACCACCTTAGGGAAAAATGAGGGATTGTTTCTGACTGAAACTCTACCTTTGTGAAAAAACAGGAATGGCAGTTTACAGGATAAGACTTGAATCTCTGAGATCCTTCCAGCAGAAGTTACTGCCACTAAGAAAACAGTTTTCTAAGAGAGGAACTGGAGATTACAATCATTAGCTGGTTCAAAGGGAGACTGAGTAATTGCTTTCAACACCAAACTGAGGTTTCAAGGAGTAGGATCTTTGTAGGGAGGTTTTAAAAGAAGAGTACCCCCTCAAAAGGCTTTACAAAGCTTATGAGAAACAACAGAGGAGTCTTGAAAACCAACATGAAAGTTGGGTATTGCTGCTAATTGAACTCTGATCATGGAAGCTGAAGCTCCCTCATTAAAAAGTAAGGTTAAAAAGTGAAGGATATCATGAATTGGAGCTGAAAAGGGATTGATGCTATTCTGGAGTGCCCAATGTGCAAATCTCTTCCATTTCATGGTGTAAAGCTTCTGTGTAGATGGTTTGAGACACTAGCAGAATGTGTTGGACAGGGGAAGAGAGCATGGATTGTCTGGCTACTAATGGAATTGGAGAAACCAAGCTGTTAGTTTGAGATTCAGAATGTCTGGATGAAGCATGCTTGTCAGATGGGACAGGAGATCTGGACTTGGATCCAGTATCCAAGGCTGTCAAATTAGGTGAAGCCATAGAAAGGCAGACCAAATTTGTTGAAGCCAGTAAGGTGCAATGAGGATAACTGCACTCTTCAACCTGATTGCTTTCTGAAGGAACTTGTCAATCAATGGAATTGGAGGAAAGGCATAAAGAAGACTGGAGGACCAATTGTACAGAAAACATCCCTTGGTAACTCCCCCTGTGGGAAGATTAGGGTAAAACAGCTGCTGCACTTGTTTAGGTGAGAGACAAACAGGTTGTAGCAAAGCTGACCCCATTTTCAGAATATCTTTTCCGAGACTATCTAATTGAGAGACCACTCATGAGGTAAAAGTATGCACCTGCTCAATTTGTCTGCTATCACACTGGGCTTCCCCAGAATGTGCACTATGAGAAAGTTGTTGGATGTGATCATCCACTGTCACACTCTGAGAGCTTCTTGACACAATGGGCAGGACCTGACTACTCCCTGCTTGTTGATATACCAAACTGCTGACATGTTGTCTATTTGAATTGCAATTGTCCTACAGGGGAGAGCATCTTGAAAGGCCTGCAATGCAAAAAGCACTGCTCACATCTCTAGGACACTGATGTGTAAATTGGCCTCTACTGGGGACCAAGTGTCTCAGACCATCCTCCCCAGACAATGCCCCACCCACCCTAACTGGGAAGCATCCATAGTCCCTGTGGTTTGGGCTGAGAGAGAATTAATGGACATCCCAGTAAAATTTGATTCAATTGAATCCACCACACAAGATCTTTTTTGCAGATACTGGTGATTACAATATGTGTTGACACTTGATGGTAAAGGATGGACCATTGTGTTGCAAGCACCATTGTAAAATTCTCATGTGAAATCTGGCCAAGGAAACAAGTGTAATAGACACTGCCATGGATCCCAGCACCTAAAAAACTAATCATGCTGGCACCTTGTTGCTATTGATTATCTTCATGACTTGAAAACAAGTTGTTTCCAATCTTGATAAGGGTAGGGAGGCTATTGTGGTCTTTGTGATTACAGAAGCCCCTATGAAATCTAAAGTTGTGTTGGTTCTAGATGAGATTTTTCATAATTTATGGTTATGCCCAGGTAAGAGCATGTTTGGTAAACTTTTGCTTTTGCCTGTAACAATCGATGCCTAGTAGGAGCAGTGATAAATCAGTAATCTGAATATAGAAACAGCCTGAATCCTTGCAGTCTCAAATGAGCTACTACTATTGCCATGCACTTGGTGAACGCCCTGGGGATTGTGGTGAGGCCAAAGGGCAGTACTCTGAATTGATAATAACCGGCTCCCAGCCAGAACAGTACAAACCTTCTGGATTGCCTGTTCATTTTTATGTGATAGTACACATCCTGAAGGTATTTCGAGAACATCCACTCATTCTGTCTCAAAAAGGGAAGAATGGACTGAATTATGACCACCCAGAATTTGGTTCACTGGACTGACTTTTTTAGATTGCTGAGATCCAAAGTTGGTCTCCAGTCTCCTGTCTTTTTGACACTAAAAAGAACCTTGAGTAAATTCTAGATCCTCAATGGTCTGGTGAGACCTCTTTTTTCTAGCACCTTTTGTCTTTGTACAGCTGCTTGCTCCCTTTGATTGGGTGGAAGGTGTGGGATTTTTTTGCAAGTGGATGGAGAAAGGGAAAGGTTATAATATAGCCTCTGTATATTATCCTCTGCCACACTACATCTTGTGCTATCTGTAGCCAGGCAGGGAGCAACAACCCCCAATTGTCTCCAGAGGAAGACAATTGGGTCTCCTTTCAGGAGAGCTGAAAGGGTTTGCCAAGGAAGAAATCTGAAATCTCTGTACCCTTGGTTTTGCAGGCCACTTCTGCTGCGGGGGCAGAGTCTTCCATTAGAGTTCTCCCTTTTCCCCTGGAGAAACTGCCAACCACGTGTGTCCTGAGAATATCCGTGGGACTTCTTGAACCACATTTTTCCATTACTGCATTGATTTCTAGAAAAGGGTCTTTGCGGAGTGGAAAAACACACACCCACAGCAGAAAGGGTTTCCCCATCCTTTTCACACCTGGTCAAGATGTCTCTAACTTTAGAGCCAAACACGGACGTGTCGACAAAGGGAGCGTTGATGAATGAAGACTTGAAAGGCTCCAAAAAAATCACACAAGTGCATCTAAACATGTCTCCTTATGACAAGAGCTGAACCCAGTGCTCTGGTCATTCCCTCAGCTGTATGTGAAATGACCCTCATGGAAGAGTTAGAAATGAATGTAAAGTCAGACAACTGAGAGGTAAAAGACTCTTGAACCTCTTCAGAAATGCCCTAAGAGGATAGCTAATAGTTCCTTAATCAAGTCCCTCTGTGGCCTGGTAAAGTGTGCCAGGTAATTCAAGGACTGCAAAGCAAAGGTCAATAACACAAACTTGGTTCCCAAATCTATCCGTTGTCTGACACTCCTTGTTGGGAGGATGTATAGAGGAACTTTCTTCTGATAGTTCCTTTTTGTGGCAGCTGCCATGACCATGGCATCCACAGGCGAACCTTTCATCCAGAATGGCTTATCTTCAGGGTCAGTGATAATTTTAAATGCCTCTGGGGAATCATTTCAATAGCGTCCGGGGCCTTCCATGCCTGACAAAAGATCAACTCAATGAGCTCATCAGCAGGTGGAGTTACCCAGGAAGTAGATGGGGGGATACCAAATGCATACAGGTAGACAGATTCCTCAGACGAAGGATTAATGGGCTACCAACTACATCTCTGCTTAAGGATATCTAGGCTGTTTCCAATGGAGACATCTTTAGGAGGTGATTTTGGAGATCCTTTGTCTTCCTCAAAATTTGCATCCTCAGTGACAGATTCCTCTGGGAATCCAACTGCTTCCGGTTTCACTTTTTCTTCCTACAGACCTCCTCAGTGGGGTGGTCTGGGGAGGTATCAGAAGAAGAGGGGCCAGACTGCTGGAAAGTCTAAGGCATTGGCACTGCTGTCCCAATGGAGGAAGTGGTTGAGATTCTGGCAGAAGATATAAGGTAGGTTGATCCGAGAGGGAAGGAACCAACTGATTGACTGTAGTACACAAGGCTCTCTCCATAGCCTTAGAAGCCGATCCACCCAGGGAAGAAAGAGACCCTGAATCCAAGAGAATGGAACTCAGCACCATATTCCGTCCCTTCCTAAAGAGATCTCTCCCAAGGCAGAAGCCAGAGCTGAACTCATTTGTGCCAAAGCTCCTAGGCACAGACAAGATTCTGAAAAAAAAAAGTTGACTTCAGCCCCTCGGAACTGACAGGACTGATATGGCTCTGAGAGGGCTCTGGTTCCAATTGAGCCTGAAAACTCAGAGTAATCACCGGAACTGAAGATAAGGATAACTTGGGACCTGATGCAGCCAGTATCAGACAATTCAGAACTGATGTCTCTAAAGCTTCCGATGAAGTTGGAGGAGGAAAAAGAGAGGGAGTTGCAGACTGAAGTCCTTGAAGGAGTAGAGACCTAGGTGGTCCCTGTCTCACCTTGCGCCCAGAGGATCTATCTCAACAACATCTCCATGTTGTCTTCAATAAGACTTCTTGAAGAATGGGTGGAAATGACAGAAGAAGACTTAGGTCTTTCCAAAAAAAAAGGAGAAGGGACCCTGGCTGGAAAGGAGTCTATATAGGGAGAATATTTAGTTCTTGTAATTGGAAGAAATTCCTGAGTTGGTACTGAAAGACTCTTATTGTGTCCCTTTGGAGTTAAAGATATGCTCAAATCCGAAGTCTTGAGTGCAGTGGTCCTCAGTTCTGATGAACTTGTCAGAACCGAATGTTTGGGCAATTATGCCATTGGTTCTGAGGGAGCAGAAGGAACCAATGAATTTTGCCTTCTTTAGGCTCAGACCTAATGGGGAAATAAGAGCCAAAGAGCTTTTCTTCACTTTTTCTAAGACTTTAGAGGAAGAAGAAGAAGCAGGACTAGAAATGCCCGATTTTAATTTTCCTATAGATGAGGAGGTTGTTCCAGATATGACCTCTCCAAAAGAAAAGGAAAGTAATCTTTTCAAGATCAGTTTATTTTTTTCTCTCCATAAGCACTCAATGACTAAAGGAGTGACAAATTGAACAGTTCTCTTGAAGATGGAGGGGGCCCAAATAATACTCTCAAACAGAATGTGTATCAGAATAAGAGATCTCATGCCCACACTTCTCACAGCATTTCAACCCGCCAGGCCTTTTTCCTTATCTGCCATTTTCACTTTATAAGTGCACATGCATATATGCATGCATTCACACACACACACACCCACACCCACACACACACACACACACACACACACACACACACACACACACACACACACACACACACACACACACACACACACACACACACAGCATGCTCTCTCAACCAAAAAGGTATGATTAAGTTAAGTTGAATTTTTTTTTTCTTGCAAGGATAGTCAAAGAAGAAAAGAAATATCAACAATGATGTTCAAGAGCTACACAGAGTGTAGAGGAAAGAAAAAAGGGGAAAAGTGCTACTAATGACAGCATCAAAGGATACTTTCATATTAGGAAAGGAGACGGATAAGAGATAAAAAGAAGTTATGCACTTACCATAATGTTCCATATGTGTTGTCTATATTTATCCTTGACTGGTTCAGTTCCAATATTGGAACGGACTCATCTCGTTACCACAGCTCGCGCCAGCCAAACACTCTTGAGTTAGACCTTTACCCACAATCCCTCTCTCACAGTTACCTCAGATGGAGTTTGCAGAAAACATACAAATGTATCTATATATCTATTACATGTGTGTGCATGCATGTATGTCTATGTGTGTGTAGAAAGCAAGCCATATCTACTATGCTTGAAAAATCATAATTAAAGGATATATAATCCACTCCACCAAAAAATCTTTAAAGGTCGGGGGATGGAGGGAGGGGAGTCAAGGATAAATGAAGATAAAACACACAGATGGAATGTTATGGTAAGTACATAACTTCTTTATCTCATGTTGTCAATCTTCATTTTTTCCAATTTCATTTTTAACCATTCTCCACTTCAACCTTCAAAGCGCACGTACATCAAATGTCTGAACCTGCGGTTCCTCTTGTAAAGAGCAGGATTACTATTACAACAACACATTATCAGTAGGATAAAACTAACCTGTCTCATAACAGTCTAACCCCAGCTCACATTCCCTATTAGTAGGTGAACCATCCAATGTTTGGTGAATTCTGCATCACAATGACAGGAAGAGCCAACATGGAAGGATCAAAAAGCGGCATCATTATGAATGCTTGGCCACCACAAGCCAGTTATCCCTGTGGCAACTTTTTTGACATCTCTTGCTTAAAACCCAAAAAAGCCAGAAGGCTCATGAGGCCCTGCTTTCACAGTCTGTATTCATACTGAAAATCGAGATCAAGCAAGCTTTTGACCTTCTGTTCCATGGGAGGTTTCTGTCTTCCATGAGCTCACCTTAGGACACCTGCATTACTCTTTGACAGGTGTACTGCTCCGGTCAAACTCCTCACCTGACACTGTCCCTGGAGTGGCTTGCACAAAGTCATCCAGGTGCTTGGAGCCAGAAGCGAGAGCCCTGGTGGGGCACCCCCCCACATCACCAGGTAAGTGAAAAAAGGATAAGATTATATTTCACTGGCAGTCAAGGCCTCCCACTTACTCTACACCTCTCATGTATCTTCACAGTGCCAGACTAGAGTGAAGCTCAACAGGGTCTTCTTTCCCTCGCTGATTCTGCCAAGCCCATTCCCTTAGCTGTGGTTTTGCTAGATAGTAGATAAGGACAGTGGGGAATCTCATTCATCCATTCATGCATGTCACTAATTAGCTGACGAGGCATTTGGCTACCTTAAGAGAGTCATAGTTACTCTTGCTCTTTACCCATGCTTTATTGAATTTCTTCACTTTGACATTCAGAGCACTGGACAGAAATTACATCATGTCAACACCTGTCTCAGGCCTTCACAATGCTTTGTTTTAATTAAACAGTCAGATTCCCCTGGTTCGCACTAGTTCTAAGTCAGCTGCTAGCTGCCTGATGATGCAGGATGCTGGTCAGGACTGGTGCCTGCCACAGATGGGGTGATCCACAGGAAGGGCCCGGCACATTTCCAGAGTTGCTGCCACTGTCCCCCCAGCCCACACTGGGAAGAGGGGGCATGGCAGGGGGGTGATGCCTCATCCAGCCATGGCACATGCCCCGCTTCATGCCCAAGCCTGACCAACTGAGCCCTTAGAGCCAATCCTTATCCCAAAGTTACGGCTCTGGCTTGCCGACTTCCCTTACCTACATTGTTTAAACATGTTATAGGCTGTTCATCTTGGAGACCTGCTGTGGATATGGGTACGGCCCGGCGTGAGGCTTACACCCTCTCCCCGGTTTTTCAAGGGCTGGTGACAGCTCACCCGACACTGCCGTAACTGCGATGCTTTCCAGGATGCGGGACTCTCTCTCAGGGCAAACTATTCTAGGGCATCCTGCCCTTTACAAAGAAAAGAGAACTCTAACAGGGAACCCTGCTGGCTTCTCCAGGATCATTTGCATCACCTACATTGGATGCTGTGAGGTGCCCATCTCCACTGCTCCAGATTCAAGGATCTGAACCCGACTCCATTTCGATCAGCTGAGGGCAACGGAGGGCATAGCCTTTCCCTTCTGAACAGCACTCACCTATCTCTCAGGACCAACTGACCCATGTTCAGCTGTTATTCACATGGAACCCTCCCTCACTTTGGCCTTCAAAGCCCAATTAGCTGCTGCACAAATATATACATGGAAGCTCTAGATTGGAAAACTGCCAAGGTGGTTACAAATCTTGTAGAGTGTGCTTTCACGTGTCTTGGCAAGGTCAATTTATTTTTATCATAAATAAACAAAATGCATCCTTTCAGTCATTTAGCCAGAGTTAACTTGTTGACCGGCTTACCAATTTTACACTGGAAAAGGAAACAAATAGTTGATTTGATTTTCGAATGTCTTTTATTCTATGAAGGTAAAAACATAATTGTCTGTGAACATCAAGTAAATGTAAGGAATATTCTCCTTTGTTGGAAAAATTTGGAAAGAAAAATGGTAAATTAATTGATTGATTGATGTTGGACTCTTGATACTACCTTGGGTAGAAATAAGTTTTTTTTTCACAAAGAAACTCTATCCTTGTGGAAAATCAGACAAGGGGGTTCAGACGGCATGGCCTAAATCTCTGAAACTCTTCTGGCAGAGGTAATGGCTACCAAAAACAGAGTCTTCCAAGACAAAAACTTCAGATCACATTCTGTAGAGGGCTCAAAGGGAGACTGTATTATGGTCTGCAAAACTAAGTTTCAATCTGAAGGGGGTATCCAATCTTCGGAATGGGGTTTTAAGAAAAGTGTGCCTCTTAGAAATGATTTACAAAGTCTATCAGAGGCTAAAGAACATTGATCCAAACCGACATGGAAATTAGAAATTGCAACTAATTGTAATCTAATGGTAGAAGGGGAAGCTCCAGCATAGAAAGGAGAGGCTAGAAAGTCTAAAATATGCTCTATCGAAGCTGAAAAGAATCAATATGCTTTACATGTGTCCATATGGTAAACCTCCTCCATTTGCTAGAGCATAGTCTACAAGTGGAAGGTTTATGAGCTGACATAAGTATGCGGCATACTGGAGAGGAAATATTAGGATGCCTGCCAACTAATGGAATTGGAGGAACCACACTGTCAGCTTGAGGTGCAGTATGTCTGGATGAACAAGTTTGTTTGGATGGGACAGAAGTTTTGGAACCAGGTCTAGAATCCAGAGTTGTCGAACCAGATAAGGCCAAAAGAAGGAGAACCAAATCTGTCGAGGTCAAAAGGGTGCAATAAGGATTACTGTGCTTTTCAACCTTAGTGCTTTCTGTAAGAATTTCCGAATTAGAGGTATCGGGGGAAATGCATACAGGAGACTTGGGGACCAATTGTGGAGAAGAGTGTCCCTGGGTGACTTCCCCGGAGGGGAAATCAAGGCGAAGTAATTGCTGCACTTTTTGTTTAGGGGAGAAGCAAACAGGTCACAGCAAGATCAACCAAATTGATGGAAGATCATTTTTGCCACTTTTGGACTGAGAGATCACTCGTGAGGCTGAAGGATACATCTGCTCAGCTTATCTGCAATCACAATGGAACCCCCAAAATGTGCATCACTATTAGAAAGCGGTTGGAAGAAGTCACCCACTGCCACACTCTGAGGGCTTCTCGACAAAGGGGGTAAGACTTGGTTCCTCCCTGCTTGTTGATGTACCAAACTACTGACATATTGTCTGTTTGAACTGCAACAGTTCCATGAGGAAGAGCTGTCTGAAAGGACTGCAATGCTAGAAGCACTGCTAATATCTCCAGGACACTGATGTGCAAGTTGGCCTCTAATGGAGACCAAGTGCCTTAGACAGTCTTGCCCAGAAAATGCACCCCCACCCCATCTGGGAGGCATCCTTGGTCACTATGGCCATTGGCTCTGGAAGAGCAACAGGGAGCCCGTGGAGAATTTGATCGGATGTCATCAGCCAAAGAAGATCCCTTTTGAATAATTGATTAGAATTTGGTCTGACAAAGGCTGGTGAAGGATAGACCATTGGGAAGCTAGTAGCCATTGCAGAATTCTCACAAGAAACCTAGCTAGAGGTACTAGAGTTATTGATGCACCATCGACCCTAGAGCTTGCAGAACTAATCGCTCAGGAACCCTCTTTCTGAGGATTACCTTCTGAACATGAACCATACTTCTCTGATGCCTCTGTGGAGGAAGGAATGCTATCGTTGTCTTCGTATTTAGTACAGCCCCTATGAATTCCAAATTCTGTGCTGGCATCAAATGGATTTCTCAAGATTTACCGTAATCCACAGATGTTGAGAGTGTAATTTTTGGCTACTATTAACTGATGTCTGGTCAAAGTGGTTAAGAGCCAGTCATCCAAATATGGAAACACCAGGAATCCTTGCAGTCTCAAGTGAGCGGCTACTACTGCCATGCATTTGGTGAACACCCTGCGGGCTGTGGTGAGACCAAAGGGCAGTACTCTGAAATGGTAATAACTGGCTCCCAGCCAGAAGTGGATGAATTTCCTGGAGCATTTGTCCATTTTTATATGATAATACACATCCTGGAGATCTGTCAAACGGATCCAATTGTCTTTCTTCAGAAAGGGAAAAATTGACTGTATAGTGACCATCCGGAACTTTGCTGAACTGATTTGTTCAACACGCTGAGATCCAAAATCGGTCTCCAGTCCCCTGTCTTTTTTTGGAACTAAAAAGAATCTTGAGTAGGCTTTGGATCCTTTCTGGTCTGGCAGGACTTCTTGGATGAATCTTTTATCCAGCAGTTTTTGAATTTTTTGCCCTGCTGGGTCCTTCTGATTGGGTGGAACATTGGAGATTCTCTTCTGTACTGCGGGATGATGAGAAAAGGGAATGATATAGCCTCTGGTTATGATCTGTTGCACTCAGAAATTTGTTATGTTTAGCCAGGCATTCAGGTGCAAGGACAAGTGTCCCCCAACTGCCTACAGAGGAAGACAATTGGGCCTCCATTCAGGAGCACTGAAAGGGCTTCCCTGGAAAGGAATCCCTGAAGCCCTGGTTTTGCAGACCACCTCTGCCATGAGGGCAGCATCTTCTGTTTTGGTTCCCCTCTCTGCCCCTGGGGGAGTTCCCTTCTACATGTGTCTTGAAAAGGCCCTTGGAATTTTTTGAGCCACACTTTCCCACCACTCCTCTGGTTCCTAGAAAAGGGCTTTTGGGGAGGTGGAGAATGTATGCTCACAGCAGAAAGAGTCTTACCATCTTTCTCACAACTGGATACAGTCTCTTTAACTTTAGGCTAAACAAGGATGTTCCGTCAAAGGGAGCATTGACAAAAGAAGACTTGAATGGTTTTGCAAAGTCACATAAGTGCATCCAGGCATGTCTCCTTATTGCGTTGCCTGTATCCGCTGCTCTGGAAGTCCCCCCGGCTGTTATGTGCAATCAGCCCCATGGACAAATTAGACACAGGGTGGCTAGCTGAGAAGCCAATTTCTCTTGGACTCCCTCTGCTAAGCTCACGGTAGACTATCTGACCATTCCTCAATCATATCCCGCTGAAGTCTTGTGAAATGTGCCAAGAAATTCAAAGACCTTCTAGCAAAGGTTGATGAAGCATACACCCGCTTCACAAATCTGTCCATCACCCGAGACTCCCTCTTGGGCAGATGAACTATCCTCAGCAAGTTGCTTTTTAGTGGAGACCACTATGACCATGGCATCCACAGCTAACCCCATGGCTCAGAACTGTTTATCCTCCAGGGCAGACAGTATTTTATCCGGTCTCTTGTGGGTGGGTTAGATGGTGTCCGGAGTCTTCCACACCTGTTATGAAATCAACTGAATGAGTTCATCAGCAGGTGGGGTCAAACAAGAATTAGATGGGCAGATGTCAAAAGTCTGCAGGTAAACAGATTCCTCTGAGGAAGGATTTTGGGACTTCCAGCCACCCCTTTGTTTTAAGACTTTTAGGATGTTGCCAAAAGAGACATCTTCAGGTGGTGACCATGGGGACCCCTCCCCCTCATCAAAATCTGTGTCTCAGTTGACTGGTTCCTAGGAGGGAGTCCAAGTCCTTCCTCTTGCACTTCTTTTTCTGAGGGACCTCCTCAGGGTGATAATCTGGGAAAGTGACAAAGCCTGAGTCTGAGACACCTGAGACTTTGGCACCTGCTGTCCCAGCAGAGAGGCAGAAGGAATAATAGAGCTAGAGGGGGCTACCTGTTCCAAGTGGGAAGGCACCAACTGAGTCACTGTAAGTGAAAGGGCCCTCTCCATTACCTCAAAGGCTGCCCCCCCCCCCGAAGAAGGAAGGGAGCCTGGAAGTAAGAAAGACTGCCTCAAGACTGGGGACATTCCACTCTCCAAAGAACCAACCATCGAGAGAGAAGCCGGAGCTGAACTAACTCAAGCCAAAACTCGAGAGGCAAGGACATCTTCAAAAAAAGCTAGAGTTGAGTCCTGTCAACCCCCCCCCCCCAGAACCAACAGGGTAGCTGCAACTCCAAGAGGTCTCCAGTTCAAATGCCACAGAAGACCTCAGGGGAATTACCCATCCCAAAGATGTGAGGACCTCAGGAACTGGCACAGTCAGTGTCAGGAGATCCAGAACAGATGATTCTTAAGACCTTGGAGGAAGTTAGAGGAGGAGTAGTCAACAGAGAAAAAGAAGGTTCAGGTCCAAGACCCAAAGGGGTTGGAACCAAAAGAGGGTCTGAACGTCTTCTAGCCTATAAAATTATATTCACCAGCCTCCCCGAGTTCAGAAAGACTTTTGGTGGAGTGGATAGATGCAGCTGAAGGAGACTTAGACCTCTGCAGAAAAACTTCTGGAAGCTGTCCTGCAAAAGGGTCAATGAGGGTGAATAAGCCATTCTTGGAAAAATGTCTTTTGTCACAGTAGGTGAAGCAGCAACTTTTTCCTGCACCGAGGCCTTCAATGTCGAAGGACTTGAAACACCTATTGGTGCTGGGGTAATTGTTGACACTGATGGTTTACAGTCAAAGGCTTCCAGTTCCAAGGGTAATTTCAGAACCAAGGGTTTCAATTTCTTTGGCTTCAGAACCAGCGGAGAGGTCAGAACCAAAAGACTTCTCTTTTTCCCTTTGTCCACGGAAGATGAGGATGAAGGGGAGGAAATGTCAGTTTTTCCTTTGTCCACAGTAGATAAGGCTTCACTGAAGGCCAAAGGAAGCAAACCTTTCAAAATAAGTTTGTTCCGTCTTTCAACAAGGGCTTGATGACTGAACCAATGTCATATGCCACTGTCTTCTTGCAGATGTACCGGACCCAAGCAATATACACAAAGTGAATGGAAGTAAGAAGACGGAATCTTGTGGCCATGCTTCTGGCATTTCTTAAAGCCAGAAGGGGCCTTACCCTACTCAGCCACGTCAACAAGGAAAAATACGGCTGGAAGACAGTCACTCACACTCGCACTCACACAGAAAAAGAAATATACTAGGAGAGTGGAAAGACAAAAATTATTTATTTTTTGATGGAAAGAAGTGAAAAGGGAAAAGAAACTAACACCAATGATAGTTTAAGAAGTACATTAATGTATATGGGAAAGGGATATCAAACTGTTAAAAACAGAGAAAGATTAAGGGAGAGAGAGAGAGGGAGGGAGGGGAACTATCAATGGTGATAGTTAAAGAGAATACACTAGCGTGTAAGGAGAAAGAATATCAGCGATGATGTGTTAAGTTAAACTACGTGCAAGAAAAAAATTATTAAAGTATAGGGCGATTAAGAAGAAGAAAGAAATAGAGATAAATCTCTGAGAAATAAAGTAAAGAATTTACCTAAACCAATTGAAACTCAAGAGCACTGGCAAACATGACAGTTTCATAGAAGCAGCAAACAAGATCTGAGGTAATTGTGAGAAAGGGATTGTGGGTAAAGGTGAAGCTTGACAGTTTTTTGCTGGCTCGAGCTGTGATAATGGCAGAGTCAGTTCTGATATCGGAACTGAACCCATCTCTCAAGGATAAAATGGGGACTTACAACATCAGGTGGGATATTTTTTTAACAGGAAAAATAAAGAAATTTAGAATTAGGGAAGAAACAACTGAAAAGCACTTATCTACTCAAAAGGATATGGCAACACGTCTAACTCACAGAGTCAACGAGATCTGAGATAACTGAGATAGGTGCACTGTAGGTAAGGGATGAGCCCGAGAGATTTTTGGCTCCCATGAGCTATTGTAGAAGCAGAGTCGGTACCGAGGATTGGAACCCAACCCACAGGTTGAGGACAGAATGAAAATTGACATCAGATTTTGTGGTTTTCATGAAAATCACTGAGCATTGGACTAACTAAATAATTGCATACATTTGAGTTTCACTCTTTATGTACTTCACAAAATCCATGGCAATGCAAACCCTCTTATTCAGGGTTTGTAGCCATACCTCTTAACCATCCAGATTTTCTCAGAATGTCCAGATTTCAAGCTGATATTTTTGGTCTGTTCCTCATAAATTTTGTAGATTTTGTGGCAAATCACTGGAATGATCCAAGGAATGAAGTCAATAAATAGTGGCAAACAATTGAGTTTCAGACTTCAAAGTCTTCAGAAAATTTATGTTAAAACAAACCCTGTTACTCTAGCTACATTCTAAGTTTATAAAAAAAGAAGTTATTTACTCACCATAACGTTCCATGTGAGTTGTTCATCTCGCCTTCATTCTTTACTGATGGATTAGGAGCCGATCTTCGGCTCCAACTCTGCCAACTGCAAAAGCTTAAGGTCTTCAATCAGCTTGAGGCCAACTTCCTATCCCATGATGCACCTTGATCTTCCCTCAGATCTTGTTTGCTGCCTGACTACCTAGTAATATAAATATGCCACTCAGAGAGCTGGACAAGAGACAATGCACCATATAAGAAAAGTGACGGACCTCAAGTAGACTGGATGGGGGTTGGAGGGTTTATAAAAAGTTTATAAACCAGTTTATAAAAAAAGAAGTTATTTACTCACCATAACGTTCCATGTGAGTTGTTCATCTTGCCTTCATTCTTTACTGATGGATTAGGAGCCGATCTTCGGCTCCAACTCTGCCAACTGCAAAAGCTTAAGGTCTTCAATCAGCTTGAGGCCAACTTCCTATCCCATGATGCACCTTGATCTTCCCTCAGATCTTGTTTGCTGCCTGACTACCTAGTAGTATAAATATGCCACTCAGAGAGCTGGACAAGAGACAATGCACCATATAAGAAAAGTGACGGACCTCAAGTAGACTGGATGGGGGTTGGAGGGTGGGACTTAAGAATGAAGGCAAGATGAACAACTCACATGGAACGTTATGGTGAGTACGTAACTTCTTTATGTGAAGTTGTTCTATCTCGTCATTCATTCTTTACTGATGGGTAGCATCCCAAGCGCCATCTTTCTCGGGTGGCTCACGGGAGAATATTCCTCAGAACTGTAGAATCAAAGGAGGTCCTGTTCCTGGAGGCCTTGTCTACTTTGTAATGAGTGATAAAGGTATGAGGTTTTGACCATATAGCTGCTGCACAAATAGAATCTAATGGTAACCTTGCAGAAAAGGCTAATGAGGTTGAAACAGCTGTAGTACAGTGGGCCTTTATTTTTTGTTGCAAGGGAGCATTTTCTGAATTATAAATGAAAGAAATGCAATCTGATAGCCATCCTGACAAGGTTACTTTGTCATTGGGGCACCATTTTTTGACTCTGAAAAGGAAAGAAAGAGCTGATCCATTGATCTGAACTGTTTTGTTCTATCTAGATAAAATCAGAGTTGTCTATAACATCAAGTTTGTGCAGCATGTGTTCCATCCTATTTATGTATTGGGGAAAGAAAACTGGCAACTCAATAGATTGGTTAAGATTTGTCTCTGAACAAACTTTTAGTAAAAAGGATGGATTAGTTCTGAGCAAAACTCTGGCATTACAGAAAATCAGATAAGGCGGTTTGATGGTCAAGGCCTGCAACTCAAAAATCCTCCGAGCAGAAGTAAAGACTATCAGAAAAATAGTCTTCCATGAAAGGAATTTCAAAGAACAGGTAGAGGCTGGTTCGCAAGGAGGTAATATTATTCTGGAGAGAACAAAATTTAGATTCCATGTCATGACTAGAGCCCTGATTGGTGGCCTCAAATGAATGGCACCTTTAAGAAAAGCTTTAGCAAGTTGATGCGACATGACACTGGAGCCTTGGAAACCAAAATGAAAGTTTGATATCGCTGCTAATTGAACTCTAATGGTAGCTGCAGTCGCTCCTTCATTGAAAAGTTTAGTTAGAAATTCCAATATAGATGGGATCAGAGCTAGATAAGGATCAACATCATTCTGAGATAGATAAGGATCAACATCATTCTGAGATAGATAAGGATCAACATCATTCTGAGATAGATAAGGATCAACATCATTCTGAGATAGATAAGAATCAACATCATTCTGAGATAGATAAGGATCAGCATCATTCTGAGATAGATAAGGATCAGCATCATTCTGAGATAGATAAGGATCAACATCATTCTGAGATAGATAAGGATCAACATCATTCTGAGATAGAAAAGGATCAACATCATTCTGAGATAGATAAGGATCAACATCATTCTGAGATAGATAAGGATCAACATCATTCTGAGATAGATAAGGATCAGCATCATTCTGAGATAGATAAGGATCAACATCATTCTGAGATAGATAAGGATCAACATCATTCTGAGATAGATAAGGATCAACATCATTCTGAGAGGCCCATAAAGAAAATCTCTTCCATTTGCTAAGATATAACGTTCTGGTGGATGATTTATGAGAGGATGTTATAATATGTTGGGCCTCAGCTGAGAGGTTGTAAATCTTGACTATTGTGGAAAATGGAGCAGACAAGCTGTCAGTTTTAGGGAATGAAGAGAAGGATGAAGAGCCCCCCCGAAGAATGGGTCGACAGATCTGGAACTGGGTCCAGGATCCAGGGTTCTTCCAAGAGATGAGACTGGAGGAGGGGGAACCAGATTTGCTGAGGCCAGTAAGGGGCTATTAGGATCATGGTCCTTCCCAGAATTTTTGCTTTCTGTAATACTTTGGGAATCAGAGGGAAGGGAGGAAATACACAAAGGAGAACCAGGGGCCGATTGTGCACCAGTGCATCCCTTGGGGCATCCCCGACAGGGGAATCAGGGCAAAGTAGCTGCTGCATTTCATGTTTGCTGGAGTTGCAAAGAGATCACAGCAAGGCTGGCCCCACCTGCAGAATATCCTTTCCACTACTTGTTGCTTTAGGGACCATTCATGAGGCAGTAAGATTGCCCTACTTAGCTTGTCTGCTATCACACTGGATTTCCCCGGGATGTGTGTTGCTATCAGAAAGCACTGGGAGGAGATTTCCCACTGCCATTCTCTCATGGCCTCTTGACAGAGGGTAAGACTTGGTTCCTCCTTGTTTATTGATGTACCAGACCAATGACATGTTGCCCGTATGAATTGCAATTGTTCCCAGAGGTAGAGAGTCTTGAAAGGACTACAGTGCTAGAAGTACCATTCTCATCTCCAGAATATTTATATGCAGATGAGCCTTTTGTTTCTTCCACGTGTCTTGGGCTGTTCTTCCCTGATAATTCCCCCCCACCCAATCAAGGAAGTGTCCGTGGTCACCGTGGCTATGGGATTGGGTAGAATGAATGGACGTCCCCAAGATACATGTTGAGATGTCACCCACCATTTAAGGTCCTTCTTGCACATATTCATTATGATAACTTGATGTGACATTGGAAGTTCCTGAAAGGACCATTGAGAGAATTGGAGCCATTGTAGAACTTGAATGTGCATTCATGCAAGGGGGGGTGGCAATTATTGCTGCTGCCATCGATCCTAACAATTTGAGTACCATTGAGACTGGGGCTTTTTTTTGGAAGCAAGTCTAATATTTGTTTTCGTAATAGGCAAATTCTTTCTGGAGGCAGACTTAATGTCACTGAAACTGTGTTTAGTTCTGCTCCTATAAAGACGGTCTGCGGCGATGGTGATAAGGCAGATTTTTCTGAGTTGATGGTAATCCCCGATTGATTGCAGAGATTTAAGATTGTGTCCCTCACATGAAGAAGTTGATGCTTGGTGGTGGCAGTGAGGAGCCAGTCATCTACATATGGAAACACTTGGAATCTCAGCCGTCTCAGGTGAGTGATGACTACTGCCATACATTTGGTGAACACTCTGGGGGCTGTAGTGAGACCAAAGGGCACAGCGAAAAATTGATAAAGGCTGGCTCCCAGCCGGAAGCGTAGATGATCCCTGGATGGTCTGTCCATTTTTATGTAGTAGTACGCATCCTGAAGATCTATAGAGCACATCCAATTGTCTTTCCCCAGAAAGGGAAGTACTGACTGAAGTGCAACCATCTGGAACTTCACCTTTTTTACTGACTTGTTTAGTCTGCTTAGGTCCAGAATAGATTTCCAGTCCCCTGTCTTTTTTGGAACTAAAAAGAACCTTTAGTAAGTTCCAGATCCTCTCTGGTTTGCTGGGACTGGTTGGAGGACTCTTTTGTCCAGCAAGCTTTGGACCTCTAAGGCTAGTTGGTCCCTGTGACTGGGTGGAACATCTGGGATTTTCTTTACTAGAGGGGGTGGAGTGGCAAAGGGAATTGAGTATCCACTGGATATTATGCTTTGTACCTAGCTGTCTTTTGTTATTTTTAGCCAGGCATCTAGGTACAAAGATAGGTGTCCCCCGACTGCCTCCAGAGATGAGCAGTCGGTCCTCCTCTCAGGAGCGTGGATAGGGCTTTCCAAAGAACTGATCTCTGTCACCCTGGTTCTGCAGACCCCCTCTGCCACACTGCGATGTCTTCCATTACTACCCCCCCTCCTCTACCTCTAAAGGTGGTTTCACCACGAGTGCTCTGTCAAGATCCTTGAGATTTACAGAACCATATCTTTCCATCTCCCCTCCCTTTGGGGTAGGGTCTAATCCAGATAGAAAAACGTACTCCGATGGCAGACAAGGTCTTTCCATCTTTTTCACTCCTGGTAAGAGTTTTATTTACCTTAGGTCCAAAAAGGGATGAACCATCAAAGGGGGTGTTAATGAAGGAAGGCTTAAAGGGTTCCGGGTTCCGTGAAGGAACATAATCGCATCCAAGAATGTCTCCTGAGAGCGATTCTTGCAACCGCTGCTCTGCTCATACCATCAGCTGCATATGACAACAGATGCATGGAAGAGATCACTATCGAATTAAGAGTGGAGAGCTGGGAAGTTACCTTGTCTGAAACTCCCGCAGCTACTGAACCCTACAGGGTGTCTCCTAGCTCCTTCAGGAGATCCATTTGTAATCCAGTAAAATGTGTAAGGTAGTTCAGCGAATGAAGGACGATGTCCACTGAACTAAACATATACTTCCCATATCTATCCATAATCCTAGATTCTCTATTAGGAGGATGAACAGATGAAGAAAGTACAGTTGTGTA
Organism: Protopterus annectens; assembly: GCF_019279795.1. Taxonomy (NCBI): domain Eukaryota; kingdom Metazoa; phylum Chordata; order Ceratodontiformes; family Protopteridae; genus Protopterus; species Protopterus annectens. The sequence goes on along the minus strand of NC_056744.1, from coordinate 205,368,053 downwards.
CACTTACCATAAATGTAGATGTTCAAGTGTATTCACTGTTGCAGTCATCACACTTGGGTTATCTGCCTGCAGGTAACCTTCAGTCAGCCCAAATACCAGAGTCTTGGGATTTCTGCATCATATGCTGTCGCCTCTTCCATGATGTCAGGTAGTCATGGATATAAAACATGCAGCCAACACTATTACATCAGATTTTCTTGCCCCAGATGTCAGGAGCCCCCAAAATAGGAAGCAATTACATGGTGTGGAACACCTCCAGTAAAAAGTAAATACCATAGCCATAAGATATGGCCAAAAAGAGGATAGGTAGAAAGTCTAAAAAAGTCAGGGGGCTGGAGGGAGGGTAACCAGGACTGCAACAGTGAATACCCTCGAACATCTACATTTATGGTAAGTGTACACAATGGTACTATGTTCTTCGTGTTTCACTGTTGCAGTCATCACACTTGGGTTGATTCCCAAAGCTGAGTAAGGGTGGAGGCAGTCAAGAAGTATTAAGGCTGGCTAGCAGGCCTTCTAAGACTGCTGTGGCAAATCCAGCTCTGGATTTGGAAGACAGGTAAGTGGTAATGCTTGGTGAAGGTGTGTACAGAACTACAGGTTGTAGCTTCCAGGATGTCCCTGATAGGGACTCCCCTGAGAAATGCTGTAGAAGTTGAGGTAGCCCTAGTGGAATGAGTTCTGATCCCTTGTGGGGTAGGTTTACCATGGTGTTTGTAGCAGAAATGGATGCAGTGTGCTATCCATTTGGAAATGGTTTGCTTTGAAATGGCCTTGCCCTCTGCCCCTGTAGCAAAGCTGACTAGCAGCTGGTCAGATTTTCTGAAAGGCTTGGTCCTGTCAAGGTAGAACCTGAGCTGTCTGTGCATGCCCAAGGAGTGCAGAATCCTTTCCCCTTTATTCTGAGGATTAGGGAAAAAAGTTGGTAAATGGATAGATTGGTTTAAAGCCACAATGGATACCACCTTGGGCATAAATGATGGGTTAGTCCTGAGGAAGACCCTGTCAGCATGGAAAATAATAAAGGGTTCCACAGCCATTAGTGTCTGTAGCTCAGACACTCTTCTTGCTGAAGTGATGGCCAGAAGTAAGGCTGTTTTCCAAGAAAGGAATTTTTAACTCTGCTGTAGCAGAAAGTTCTAAAGGGGGAAGCATGTGCTTCTCTAGTACAAAGTTAAGGTCCCAGGCAGGAGTGCAAGCTCTCCTTGGGGGTCTTAAATTGTTAGCTCCTCTCAGGAACTGTTTGATCAGAGGGTGAGAAAAGAGAGGTGGCTCAGTATTGTAATGAGCTGAGATGGCCGAGGCATGAATTTTAATTAATGAGAAGGAATTTTAATTAATGAGAAGGATAGGCCTTTGTGGAGCAGCTCTGCTAAGTAATCTAGGATTTGAGGTAAGGAGGGCATGGTTGTGTCCTTTCTTAGAGACTGGCTCCAAGAACAGTATCTTTTCCACTTTTCTGAATAGGATTTCCTAGTACTAGGCCTTCTGGCCTCAAGGATGATGTCTAGCACCTGTTTGCTGAGGGTTGCTGGTGGAGTGTTCAGGGATCTGGCCAGGCTGCAAGGTTCAGTGTTTGCAGCCTAGGAAGCAAAATCTGTCCCTCCTGCTGGGATATCAGGGGGTCTGGTGTAGGTGCCAAGGTGGCACTGCTGTCAGACTGTGTAGGAGTGGGTACCAGTGCTGGTGTGGCCAGTCTGATGCAATAAGGAATGTCCTTGGTCTGTCCTGCTTGATTTTGAGTAGCACTTTTGAGAGGAGGGGCAGAGGGGGAAAGGCATAAATTGAGTGGTTTTCCCATGTAAAGGATAGGGTATCCACTCACCATGCTTGGCTGTAGGGATTTCTGGTGCAGCATTTGCTCAACTGATCATTTTGGGGGGAGGCAAAGAGGTCCACCTCTGGTGTCCTCCACCTGCTGATTAGAAGTTTGAATGAGTTGGGTTCCAGTTTCCACTCATGTGGGTTCAGTAGATTTCTGCTTTGGTAATCTGCCAGTGAATTTTGTTTGCCTGGCAGGAATTGAGCTTGCAGGTTACTTGGTTGCTCAAGGCTGGGTTCCACAGGGTCATGGCTAACCTGCAGAGTGGGTAGGTATGAGTTCCTCCCTGCTTGTTCATGTACCACATAACTGTGGTGTTGTGTTGTCTGTCTTTATCAAGAGTTGTCCAGGAAGGATAAGGTATTTGAAGGCTGTCAGAGCAGTCTGTACAGCTAACATTTCTTTTTGATTGATATGCAAGTGAATTTGCCCTGGGCTCCATTTGCTTTGAATGCATTAGCCTGCCATGTGAGCCCCCCCATGCATAGTCTGATGCATCTGTTGTTAGGGTTTTGGCGGCGAGGGGTTGAGTGAAAGAAAGTCCCTTGTTGTGGTTGTAAGCCTCTGCCCACCAAAGGAACTCTTCCCTTAGACAAGGAATGATAGGAATCAGTGTTTCCATGTCCTGAGAATGTTGACACCAGACACATTTTAAGCACCACTGAAGTTTCCTCATATGCAGTCTTGCATATGGAATTAGTAGAATGCATGAGGCCATGAACCATAGGGCTTGCAGTACTTTTCTTGCAGAGGTCTGAAGAAGTTTGTTTTGAACGAAACCTAGGTAATATTCATTGTCACAATAAATGGATTCGTAATTTATTTAATCCTTGGAGTTTACGTGGTTTATTACAAGTTGTTGAGTTGTATCCTGGTTTTGGCTGGCGGTGTCATCCTCTGGTTGCCTGTTTATCCTCGTCAGGTTATAATAGTTGGTTCGTTGTTACCTTGGTTCTGACTTTTCTTGCAGATAGCTGGGTTTTGGTGGCCATACGTTTGAAGTAATTTGTCAACTGAACCTGATTTTCTGGAGTGAGCAATGCCATCTGGGAAGTTGTGTTCAAGCTTGCTCCCAGGAATGCAATCTTTTGGCTGGGCACCAGATGTGATTTCTTTTCGTTGATGGTGTACCCCAGACAGGTTAGCAGTCTTTTTACAAATGCCAGGTGCTGAAGTAGCAATTTCTGACTGTCTGCCTGAATCAGGCAATCATCCAAGTATGAGTAAATTTGAATATTTTTCTGCCTGCAGTATGCAATGGCTGGAGCCAGGCACTTTGTGAACACCCTGGGCACAGTAGATAAGCCAAAGGGAAGTGCAGAGAACTGATAGTGCATAGAGCCTGCCCTGAAACGTAGATATTTCCTGCAAGATTCCCTTATGGAGATGTGCAGATAAGCTTCTTTTAAATCTATGGTTACTAGCTAGGAGTCCTTGGCTAGCATAGGAAGCAGCTGTTGTAGTGTAAGCATTTTGAATTTTGGGACCACCAGGTAGGTGTTGAGAATGGACAGATCTAGGATATGGCACCATGAGCTCTCTTTTCTGGGCACCAGGAACAGTCTGGAGTAGAAACCCTGTCCCCTTTGCTCTATTGGAATGGGTTGAATAGCCCTGGTACTGAGAAGAGAAAGTACTTGCTTTTGAGCCTCTGCCCACTGGTTTGGAGGAAGGTCTGGCAACCTGCTTGGGGTTGGTAGTGAGTGGAAGTAGAATCTGTATCCCTGGGATACAATGTTTAGTACCCATCCATCCAGGGTAATGGACATCCAGTTTTTTGCATGCAGGGTGAGTTTTCCTCCTAAGGGTGCAAGTACTTGTGCATGGCTGGGAAGGATGATAGACAAGTCATTGTGAACTTTTTCCATAAGGGGGTGGCTTACCACTCTGTTTTTGAGGTGGGAGCACTCCATAGCTTAGATCTCTGCATACCCTGAGACTATAGTCTTGCTGGTCTGTTGACCCTGGGTTTGGACTGAGAAGGCCTGGGAGGGACTGGAAAGGACCAGTTTTTAAAAAGTCAATGCCTACTGAATCTAGGTGGCTGTACCTGTAAGAAATCTTTAACAGTTTGCACAGATTTAGCTTTTTCCTCCATCTTTCTAAGAACTTCTTCTGCTTTCATGCCAAACAAATGTTCCTGGTGTAATGGAGCATCTAGTAATTTTGCTTTGACATCGTCTGGCAAGATTTGTTCCTTCAGCCAAGCATGCCTTCTCAGAACAGGCCCAGTGACAGCAGCCCTGCAAGATGCTTCTAAGGCATCAAAACCACACTGCAAATTATGTTTACCAACTTGGTTTGCAGAATGCATTAACTCTTGTAAATCTTTATTTTCTGCACAATCTGGAAGCAACAACATTTTCTGCTTAATTAGTTCCATAATATGCTGCTGGTACTTCAACATGTGAAACTGGCAATTTAAAGCCCTTATGGCAAGAGTTGCAGAGGTATATACCTTCCTACCTCATCTGTCTAAAGCTCTAGAATCCCTGTCTGAAGGGGTAGGGTTTTTGCCTGTAGTAGCCTTAATACCCTTAGGTCCCTGTGAAATGGTCTCTGGATACGCAGTGGGATTCTTAAAGAGAAATTTGTGTGAGTCAAGTACTCTGTAGTACCTGTCAGGCAGGAGTAAGAGGGGATTCCATGAAGACATCATCTACAATATCCAGGACAGGGGGTATAAGTAGAGGCCTGTGCTGAGGCAAGTTTAAAAATTCTGAGTCTTGGATTGTGGGTAGTCCTAGCATTCCCAGCGGAAATGCTCTGTTAAGGCTTGCAAGGTTTCACCAAAAGAAAAGTCCTCTGGAGGGGAGGCAGAGGGAATGGAATCCTCTGCATCTGAATCCTCATAAGTAGATAAGCGAATGTCCTGGTAATCGGAGGGATCAGAGTCATCGGACTCATGGTCTGTAGAATCAGAAGGAAAATCAATCCTTTGTCTTTTAGAAGGGGAAGGCTGGCTTCCCCTAATTAAAGTTATAAGGTCTTCAGCCATTCTAAGTATTTGTTTCTGTGGCATGGGAGCTTGAGCATGCATTTTGGTCATCGGTTTTCTAGGCGTAGTGCAAACTCTGGGCCTGAGAAACTCGGCAGTTTTTGTCAGAAACAAAGTAGATGGTTTAATACGAACATCAAAAGGTCGGAATACACCATCAAAAGCCAGTGCCTGCACAGCGGCTCTGGACCCATCCAAGGTAGAGACATCCACAGGTTCCATAGATGAAGAAGCATCTCGCGGCATACCGGACTCCGAATGGGTCTCAGCAGAAGCCTGCGAATCTGAAGAAGCAGGTATCAGGGGTTATGAAAGCACCTCACTGAGTACTGGTGGACTGGTGACTAGCTTAACGGAAGCGTCTTTGGCAGTTTTGAACCTATGCGGTCTGTCTCTGTCTTTATCCTTACTTTTTTTGGAAGATCAGTAGTCGGATAGTTTATTGAAGCCATTTCAGAATACGGAGAACGAGAGCGAAAGAATTTAGTGACAAAAATAGCCCAACGATGAATAGTATGGGCGTTAAACGAGGCACAAAACTGACAGTGAGGAACGTTGTGGTCTGGGCCTAAACAGGAGATGGAGTAAGAATGAAAATCTTTGTGAGGTATTTGCTTTCCACAGGCAAGACAATTGTTAACTTTTTCTGACATCGGTTAGAGCAAGAAAAAAGGATCCCCAATGGGGTACTGAGCTTTAGAAGACTTCAGGTTTGAAACTCGAACAATGAAAATTTCAGGAATGGCCGACCGGCACTTGCGAACTGCTTCTGCTTCAGGCTTCCGCTCGGCAAGAAAAGTTGATGTAATGGTGTCAGCTGCATGTTTTATACCCCTGACGACCTAATGTCATGGAAGAGGCGACAGCATCCAATGCAGAAATCCCAAGACTCTGGTATTCGGGCTGACTGAGGGCTACCTGCAGGCAGATAACCCAAGTGTGATGACTGCAACAGTGAAACATGAAGAGCATGTCTCCGATAATTCCTTCTTGGTGGCTGCTGCCACCACCATAGCATCAACAGGTACTCCTTTAGTGAGGTAAGGTCTGTCTTGGGGGCTAGTTATAAATTCGTTAGGCCTCCTAGGGACAGGCTCCGTGGTGTCTGGGGACTCCCATGCTCTTTGAGTGAGTAATTCAAGCAACTCATCACAGGGTGGAGACACCCAAGAGGTGGAGGGTTGAGACCCAAAAGCCTTCAGCAGGACTGACTCATCAGAAGGGTTAAGTGATTTTCAGCCACCCCTCTGTTTAAGAATCTCTAAGATATCTGCAAAAGACATATCTTCTGAGGGGGGACCATGGGGACCCTTCTGACTCATCCAAGTCAGTATCCGAAGTGACTGACTCCTGTGGAGAGTCCGGATGCTTCCTCATGCAGAGTCTCTCCCTAGGCACTTCTTCAGTGGGGGCTTCTGAAGCAGTCTTGGAAGAACAAGGCTCACCCAATGGCACTTCCTGAGGCACAGGCTCTCTATGCTTCAATGGAGCATGTGATGAAGAGGCAGACACCAGTGCTTTCAGGGAGGGAGTTGCTCGATCTGATGGGGTGGTCATCGAGGCAGACAAAACCCTCCTCATAGCCTTGAGGGTCCCTCGGTCCCATTGAGAGGAATCCCTCGGATATGAAGATTCAATGGAAACCATCTGCGTCATCATGGAGGGCTCTGAGCCAGAGGTCGGGGCCAAACTCACTCAAGCCGAAGCCCCGTGAGGTAAAGTCAGCACCGACAAGTCAGTCCTACTATCCTCCCCGGACCTGACCGGTGAGTGTCAGACCTGAGATCCATTTGTCAGCACTGAAGACATCACGGCAGTCGGGGCCGAAAAACCTAGAGTAGGTGTCAGACCCAAGGGTTCCACAATCATCAGTTCTGTGCTCTCCAGCTCTGAAACTTCCATGCAGATCAAAGGTGGAACAGAAGATGTAGTAGGAACTAAGGTCAGCTCCGAAGCCCCTGGGGTTGGTGCCGCTTCTTCACCACGTGGTCCACATCCAAATCAGACAGTCTACTTGAGGCCTGTGATGAAGCCACTGATTGCAATATAGGGGACTTTAACGTAGGAGATACAGGCTCCAATGTCAGGGACCGGCTCCTAACCATAATGACAGCCTGTTCCAAAGGCTGTGGAACCGATGTCGAAGCTTTCCTAGAAGCTGATTTCGATGTAGATGGACTTTTTGTCAGTTCCATCTTTTTAGAGTGCTTGTCTGACTTGTCCAGTGACTCTTGAAAGGAGGATTTCAGCAGACCCCTATCCATTAGCTTTCTCTTTTTCTCATGTAACACTCTTGAGCTGAAAGAGTGGCATATAGCACAGCTTTCCTGTAGGTGTACCTCACCCAAGCAGTAGACACAACCAGTATGTCCGTCAGTTATGGACATGGCTTTTTCTTTCTCTTGCTGGGACATACTTCCAAAGACAAATGATAAATATAGTCAAGCACAGCAACAACGTCCTATAAAAAAGGAGGGCTCTAACAATAATAGCACACACAAGAACTAGTAACCCTTAACAAAACACTATAATAAATTTAGCTAATAATCCAAGTATTCATCAGCCCTGTATAAAAAAAAAGGGCTGAACTACCAACAAACACACTACACACAAGTAATACTATAGAAAGTCTTCTAGGCCTTAAAAAATTGTCACTAACATCTAATTATAATATGAGAACAAACTAGGTGTCCTGAGAAGAAAAGGGCTATAATCTAATATAAACACATTAAATGCCCTGTAAAAAAAAGAAGGGCTATCTCCGAGATGAACACACTGTCTATGTAATATGAAAATAAGAGAAAAAGGGACCTAAATACATGGCCACTAATTTCTCAGTAATTTAAGCTGAGATAAGGAGAAAGGAAAGCCCAAACAAAATGGCCCTAACAACCAACTATATTATCTAAGGTAATATTATAAAAGATTAACACTCTAAGTACTATTTAAAGGCCAAATAAGCTACTTTAACAGCTATAAAATTGAGAATATAAAAAGAAATATAAAGTTATTCACTGGCCAGAGCTGGTGAACGTTCGATCAAGTTACAGCAGCAAACAAGATCAGGGAGAAGATCAGAGTGCATCATGGGATAGGGAGTTGACCTCGAGCTGGTTGAAGACCTTAAACTATCAGTAAAGAATGAACGGTGAGACAGAACAACTTCACATACAATAGTTAAACTATGTCCCTATTTTTGTGCCTTTGTTCCCACATTTTGTCAAGCTTTGTCCAGATTTCTTGTGAGGTTGATGGGTATGTTTGTAGCCACTAACACCATACCTCTCAACTGTTCTTCACAGTGTGTCCAGATTTTTGCCTCATATTTTTTGGTCTATTCCTCATAAAATTTGTGGTTTTCTGGCAAATCACTGAGGACTGAAATCATTACTGTTGCCATTGTGCATATTTATTGTGCTAAAAGGTTAAGAGGTATGATACAGGTTTACTGATCTTAGGGGGTGGAGGCAGTTCACTCTGCTGCAATACTGACACTCAGCAGAGAGGCTAGTGCAGCAGTGGGGCACAGAGGGCAAGGGAATAACTCTGAACAAGCAGTACATTTGCTGTATCTGTCATAACAGCATGTGTGGGAGTACTTGCTGGTAAGTGGGGCTGGCATTATATGAGATCGAGCAACCAAGCTGCTGCTAGAAAATAAGAGCTAGACAAGCAGAAAGTTCTGATGATATCTGGTGACACCCCTTTCCAATATTAGTAGTGACAGAGAAGAAACAGAAGGTGATATGTGGTTGCAGGTGTGGTAAAAAGACCTTGGGGGAAAATAGCATTTGTATCTGGATCTTATAAGCGACAGACTGTATCCTAAACCTGTTAAAGTCTACCATCCAAAGCCCCACTTCATCGTTAATGAGAGATTTCATGCTATGTGGTTCTATGTGAAGAAAAACAATCTGGAAGTTAACTATATATTCAGTGGATGAATATTTTTTCAGAGAGCTAAACAAGTACAACAGTGAGAAAAGTAGGCAACAGAAAAATGACCATGCTATGAAAGAAGCAACACTCGTCAAAGAACCAGAACAAATTATTGGCCAGGAGTCCAGCATGCTATGAAGGAATGATGATTCTATGTGATATTTATGGTTTTCTATCTAACAAACAGTTTATGCCTGAAAAGAAGGTTTGTACTCACCATAACGTTCCATCTGAGTAGTTGTACTTCATTTGTCTTCAACCTGTTGGATACGGATCCGTATCGGATCCAAGCCGGCAAATATTACTAGCATCAGCTTCAAGCTACAAACTCCTCCCCTTACGCATAATACACCTCCACTGCCTTCCATCTCCAGATTGAGTTTGCTGAACTTATACTTAAAACCTGGCCTGATAATATACTTGTGACCTATACTGCAGCCCATAGGCTGATCATGCGCTAAGGTCTGGGGGAAGGAGGGAGGGACAGTTGAAGACAAATGAAGTACAACTACTCAGATGGAGCGTTATGGTGAGTACATAACTTCTTTATCTGAAGTAGTTTACTTCATTTGGTCTTCAACCTGTGGGACAGAGTCCCCAGCTACTAAAAATCCTGGGAGGCCCTCATGGAAGGATATTCTGGAGCACCGCGGAACCAAAGGATGCTCTCCTTCTTGAAATCAAATCCAGTTTATAATGAGAAATAAATGTATGAGATAAGGACCAAGTAGCTTCAAAGCAAATGTCCTCCAAAGACACTCTAGACCAGAAAGCCAAAGACGTAGCCATGGACCTGGTGGAATGAGCTTTAACCTGACCTGGAGGAGACATGCCTCGGTCCTTATAGACCTGCAGGATGCATGATGAAATCCATCTAGCTATAGTGACCTTGGAGATAGGTTTCCCCAAAAAGGGTTTACAGAAGGAAACAATTGATCAGATTTACAGAAATGTTTTGTCCTGTGTAAATAGAATCATAACCGTCTATGAACATCCAACATGTGTAGTTTGTATTCCATTTTGTTTGTAAAATTGAGAAGGAACACACGCAAATTTATAGTCTGATTGATATTGACTGGTGAAGCCACCTTGGGAAGAAAATATGGATTGGTCCGAACGGAAACTCTGTCTTTATGAAAAATCATGGACAAGGCCTTCAATTCTGAAATCCTTCTAGCAGAGGTGATAGCTACCAGAAAGGCTGTTTTCCATGACAAAAATTTTAGATCTGCAGTTGCAGCAGGCTCAAAAGGCGGAGCGACCAGAGCTTGGAGAACCATAGTAAGGTCCCACGGAGGAGTAGGATCTTTGACCGGGGGGGGCATAGCAAAAACGTGCCTTTAATAAAGGCCTTACATGGTCTGGAAGATGCTAAGGAAGCAGAATTCTCACCCACATGAAAATGGGAAATGGTAGCCAACTGAACTTTGATAGTAGCAGAACTAGCTCCGTGCTGGAAAATATCAGCTAGAAAATCAAGAATCACAGAAATAGGAGCCAGGAAAAGGGTCTAAACTTCTCTGAGAGGCCCAGAAAGAAAAACATTTCCACTTGCTGCGATAAACCTTCCTGGTCGAAGACTTATGAGCAGCTACCAAAATAGATCTAACTGAGAAAGATAGTCCAGGAGTCCTAGCAATTATGGGAGCTGGAGCAGCCAAGCCATGAGCTTCAGTTTGTCCAGACTCAGATGAGGCACTCCCAAGGGGTGTGAAATCAAATCCTGAATGGGATCTAGGACCCAAGGTGGAGTCCAGAAGGTGAGGCCAAAAGAAGGGAAACCATACCTGGTGAGGCCAGAATGGAGCAATGAGGATCACCTTGCTCCCCAGTCGACAAGCTTTCTGCAGAAACCTTGGAATGAGAGATACTGGCAGGTAAGCATACAGAAGACCGGGAGGCAAAGCATGAACTACAGAGTCTCTGGGGGACTCCCCTGACATAGGGTTCAGAGTGAAAAACTTGCGGCACTTCGCGTTGGAAGGAGATGCAAATAGATCGCAGCAAGGTTGACTCCAGTCGCTGAAGATCTGTTCAGCTACTGGCAGATTCAGAGACCACTCATAAGGCATCAGAATGGTCTGATTTAGCCTGTCCGCTAGGATGTTGGACCATCCCAGAATGTGTGTTGCAATGAGAAAGCGACTGGTGGAGATCGCCCATTCCCACACTCTCATGGCCTCGCGACAAAGGGGGGTAAGATCTGGTCCCTCCCTAGTTGTTGATATACCAGACTACTGACATGTCTGACTGAATGGCAATTGTCCCCGGGGGAAGAAAGGCATGAAGGGCCTGCAATGCTAGAAGGACCGCCCTCATCTCTATGACACTAATATGCAAGCTGGTCTCTATGGGGGACCACAGAGCTTGGACTGTCCTGCCTGAAAAATGCCCCCCCACCCAAGTTGGGAGGTATCCATGGGTACTGTGGCTTGGGCCGTGGCTGGAACAAAGGGTCGTCCCTCCAAAATGTCCGGAGAGCTCATCCGCCATATGAGGCATGACCGACACAGTCAACTTAGGTGGATAGGATAAGTTAATGGCAGTTCCAACAGGGACCATTGAACCGCTAAAGTCCACTGAAGAATTTGCATGTGTAGCTGAGCACATGGGAGAAGAGTTATGGTCAGTGCCATCGAGCCTAGGGCCCTCAACACTGATTCCACCATTGTGAGGTGGGAATGGTAGATCAGGGAGACATGCATCCTGAGGTTTTGAACTCTCTCCGAGGTCAGGAATATTTTGTACTGAAGAGTATCTATCCTGGCCCCAATATAGTCTATCACCTGTACAGGATCTAGGAGAGATTTGGATTTGTTGATTGTTGCCCAAACTCAGGGCAAGTGTCAGAAAGTAATCCCTGATTTGGGAAAGTAGACGCCTGATGGGAACAGTGAGGAGCCAATTGTCCAGGTATAGATAGACCTGAATCCCCTGAAGCCTCAGGTGAGCCTCTACAACTGTCATCACTTTGGTAAACACTCTTGGGGCTGTGGTGAGACCAAAGGGTAGGGCCCAACATTGATAATGATTGGCTCCTAGCCAGAAGTGGAGGAACCTCCTGGAGATTCTGTGCATTTTTATGTGAGAGTAAGCATCCTGGAGGTCTAACGAGCACATCCAGTCCCTCTCTTGCAGGTATGGCATGATGGACTGAAGCATGACCATCCAGAACTTCTCTTTGGCAGCAGACAGGTTCAGGGTAGAGAGGTCCAGAATGGGCCTTAAGTCCCCTGTTTTCTTTAGCACCAAAAAGAACCTGGAGTAGAAGCCCGATCCAGACTGATCTGGGGGGATGGATTTGATGGCTCGTTTTACTAGCAGCTTGGAAATTTCCTGTGCTGCTGCCTCCCTTTGCATGGATGGACCATCCAGAAGGTGTCTAAGAGATATGAGGTAACTCCCAAAGGGGATAGAATATCCTCTGGATATAATTTGAAACACTCAGTGGTCTGTTGTTATGGACTCCCATACCGCTGGGTGCAAAGACAATCATCCCCCGACTGCCTCCAGAGTAGAGCAGCTGGGCAGTTGTTGCCTGGGTCTGTCCGAGAATGGTTCTTGAGACCCAAAGTTCCGAGGACCCCCTCTGCCTCTGGGCCGGAGTCCATTCTGTCCTCCTCTGTCTCTAGGGGAAGAACAGCCCTGAATGTCCTGGGAATACTGAGACTTCCGGAACCACATCTTCTTTTGCCCTCTCTGGTTCCAGGAAAAAGACCTTTGAGGGTTAGAGAAGCTGATTCTGATAGTAGACAGTGTCTTCCCATCCTTCTCACTCTGGACTAGTGTCTCCTTGACGGTCTTACCGAAAAGTGTAGAGCTGTCATAAGGGGCACTGGCAAAAGACACCTTAAAGGGTTCAGAAAATTGACACAACCTGAGCCAGGTGTTACACCTCATGGACACACCAGACTCAGCTGGCCTAGCCGCTCCTTCTGTAGCATGCGAGAGGAGTCACATGGACGTATTTGATACCGCTTTTAGAGTGGCAATTTTCACGGAGAACAAAGCCTTGTCCTCCTGCGACATGGACTTGGATGGAGACTCCTCCAACTCCTTTACTAGGTCATGTTGGAGTTTAGTGACATAGGCCAAGTAATTCAGTGCCCTGATCAAAAAGGTAGCTGAAGCATACACCCACTTCCCTAGGCGGTCCATCATCCGTGACTCCTGGTCAGGAGGGTGGACCGAGGAACTCACCTGAGCAAGTTCCTTCTTAGTGGCTGCTGCTACCACCATGGTGTCCACAGGGGGGGCCTTATTCCAGGATGGCCTGTCAATGGGGGGCTTAAAATTTTATTGGGTTGCTTGAGGATAGGCTCCACAGTGTCTGGTTCCTTCCATGCCCGCGAGGAGATCAAATCCACTAAAGGATCCATGGGAGGGGACACCCAGAAGTAGACGGACCCATGCCAAAAGCCTCCAGGAACACAGAGTCATCAGAAGAGGGGTTGGGGGCAGACCAACCTCCCTGCCGGCACAGGATCTCCATGATGTTTCAAAGGAGATATCCTCGGGAGGTGATCTTGGGGAACCCTCTCCATCATCTAAATCTGTGTCCTCAGTGAGGGACTCAGGGGAGTCCAAGTGCCTCCTCTTGCACGTATGCCTGCAAGGCACATCTCTAGTGGGGCTCTCAGGGGAGTGCTAGCAAGCCATCTTTTCCTCAGGGGGAACCGTCTGGTGCTCTTCGAGCAAGTGCTGTCCTTCTGGTAAGACAACAGGGACAGTAGACAGAGCCAAGGGTGTCTGGGAGGAGTCCAAGGGGGCAATCAGGGGTCTTGATCCAATGGAGAGGACCCTTTCTACCACATCAAATGCCAAAGGAGAGCAGACCTCTTGGGAAGCTAAGGAGGCCAGTCTCCTTGGGTCCGACGCGAGAATTGGAGTTGGCCCCGAAGTGGATGGAGCTCTGAGGGAGGGGACCTGGCCTGACAATGTCAGAGCCAATGGAAAAGGTTCCACTCTCTCGGATCAGATTCCTAAGCTCTGGCTCTGAGAGCGGCTCTGATCCAAACTGGTCATTTCCGAGATGCTTCAGGCAGCTGTCAGCATCGAGGAAACAAGTACCATTGGCGCTGACCCCCTGACCAAGGCCAACCTTGGATCCGAGTACTCCGAAGCTGAAGGTCGGATGGGGGAATGAGAAATGAGTTGAAAGAAAGGAAGTGAGCTCCCCCCTCCAGAGAGAGTGGGGGCTGGCAAGACCCACATCTGGATCTGTGTATGGATAAAGCGCCTCATCATAAGGAGCGGGTTGACCGTGATGAGGCCACGGACTCCGACCTGGTGGGTCAGGGAACCAAGGCCCAGGAGACTGGATGTGCTTCCTACAGCTCAAGGGAGAACCTCGGAGACTGGAGCCAGGGGGAGTCATGGATCCGTGCTGACTAGCTTGGAGAAGCGAGGTCCGAGAACCTCTTCCTCTTTTTCTTCATCTTCAACTCTCTCTCCCTTTCTCTACCTCTCCTCTGCTCTGCTACCACAGGCCTAGATGCAGGAGTTTAGTCCCAGCCTAAAAGGGAGGAGAGGCCAAAAAAAGAGAAGAGGGAGAGGCAGTCACAGCAGCCGCTGTGACTGAAGCTGAAGACGAGGAAGGAGGTAGAAGCAAGAAGACCTTTGAGGGCCAACTTGGTCTTCCTATCCTTTAAAGCTCGGGGGTTGAACCCCACACAAATGGAGCAATGCACACTAAGGTGGGCCACACCCAAGCACAACATGCACAGAGGGTGACCATCTGCTGGGGAGAGCTTATGGCCACACTCTGTGCAGCACTTAAAGACAAGCTTTTCAGCCATCCTGAGAGAAAGAAAGAAAGCCTTAAAAAAGACAGGCAAAAAACTTTCTTCACTTCAACACATGCACACTCACTCACCACACTAGTCTATAGACAACACTGAGGGGGGGGGCACCACAGAACAAACTAAGCTATTTACCTAATCATACTAACACCTGACGCCAAAGTGATGGGAGGGGAGAAAGGGTACCTAAACTAACCTAGAGCAATGAAAAAGAATGAAAGTTTTTAACTTACAGTAGTGAAATAACCCACTGCTAGCTGTAGCTCTGAAAACATGATATATAAGCAAATTGCGGCAAACAAGAGCTAGGGATGGAAGGCAGTGGAGGTGTATTATGGGTAAGGGGAGGAGTTTGGAGCTTGGAGCTGATGCTAGTAATATTTGCCGGCTCGGATCAGATATGGATCTGTATCCCACAGGTTGAAGACCAAATGAAGTAAACTACTTCACATTGAATGATTGTCTGAGGAACAAGCTCTGACCACTGCGGAGTCACCCATCAATGGCGTAGACTGAGACCATGGTACAGGCAAGGTCTCTCTATTTTCCTCCTTTTCTTTTCTTCTTTTTAGTTACAGGATGAGGAGGAACTGCAGGACCAGTCAGGGTTCAATATTCCTGCCAAGGGAGAGAAGCCTATCTGGCAGTAAGTACTGCTGGAACAAGTCAATCGGAATGTATGTTGGCATTCTAGTGTTCACAAGCAGTACATACACACACCTTCTCAACACAATTACAAAAATATCATAAAAGTAAAAGCAACAAAAACAAACCCAACTGCAGCAACCAAATGAAACTGTAAAACTGTAAAATTCCCCAAAGCAGGCAGAAGACTGCTCGATATACAGCTAAATCCAAAAACTTGATGAACCAGCAAGTAATTGTACCAAAAAACTTTATTACAGAGAAGGAAAGTTAGTGCTTTCACAGTAATACCATACCGCTTCTTCAGACAAACATGACTGGTGACAGGATAACTTATATACAAATGACATCATCTCAAGCAGCTTAACAGCCAATAAAACAAACACTCATGCAGCCACATTCTCAGCTTAAAGGCATATGAAGTAGATAATATTTAATGGTATAAAATCTGATAAAAAAATAAAAAATAATAATAAAAACATTAACACAAATAAATAAAACATGAAAATATTCATACATATATAAACAAACAACAATAAATGCCCTACAGCCATTTATTCCTTAATACAAGCTTAATGGGGACATGATCATTCAACCCCATAGCTAGGTGTGCCCCCAACCTCAAGATCCACCTCAGTACGAGTCACTATATCACCACCTCGCAGACCTGGGCTGATCACACATAATACCTGGAAGACAAAGTTGTGTTCAGGGCCAGTAGACAGAACATGTTTCGCTAAGGCACTAAAATCATATTGCTTCTTCATGCAATACACATGGTCCCTAATTCTTTCTTTTAAGCCCCTGTTCATCTTACCAACGTAGAATTTATAACAGCACTGACAATGTGCTAAATAAACCACATTCCTGGTGGAGCTATCAGCAGATGCCCTCAACTTCCACAAGTAGCCCATGACAGGGTGCCTAAAGAACCTAGATTCACCTATAAACTGACAAAAATTGCATTTATGACATTTAGATGTACCCATCAAAACTTGGGATCCAGACATAACATGTCTAGGAAAACATAACTGCTGCCTTAAATTACTGTGGTTCTTATATACAAATCTAGGGCCATCTGCTAATATATCGGAACATCTGCTGTCAGTCTGTAAAATATGCCAGTTCCTGGTAACTATATCTTTCACCATATTTACATCATGGATAAATTTCAAAACAGTGGGAGGACAACAATACCTATGAGGTGATCTGATTGCCTATACAAAGCAGAAAAATATGGACATGCTCTACTACCACGCTCAGTTATTCTGACACAAGCTTGATCAACTTCAACTTGGGTGTAACCCCTGATGGCAAACTCTTTCTTCAAACCTGACAAACTTCCTTCAACGTCAGAAGTAGTACATGACAACCTCGAGACCCTGAAGGCTTGACGTCTCACAATGTTCCCAAATATATGTTGTGGATGCATACTCCACCTATGGAGATATGATGGTCTATAACAGTCCTTCCTATGCATCCTGGTCAGCATTTTGCCATTCTCCAGCCGGATGTTCTAATCCAAGAAATCAACAGTGACTTGGGAACAGGTGAGGGTCAATTTCAAAAAAATACTACTATTATTTAAAGAATGAGAAAACAAGTCAAGCTCTTGCTTGTTGCCTTCCCAGCCAATAAACATGTCATCAACAAAACGTCTATATATGGCAATATGACCTCTATGCCTGCATTAGTATGGTCAGGGCAGTTTTGGCTAGGAGTAATAAATTTGACATGAAGCATATTGACTTCCTGTGCATGCTTCTAGAGCTGGTCCTTGAACACAATATCTTTATGTTTCAGGATAAATGTTACTGTCAATAATCTGGCATGGCTATGGGGACCAGCTGCGCTAATTCTTACGCCAATTTGGTGATGCCGAAATGGGAATTCCATCATGTACTGGGACAACATAGAGGTCATAGTGCCATATATAGACGTTTTGTTGATGACATGTTTATTGGTTGGAAAGGCAACAAGCAAGAGCTTGACTTGTTTTTTCATTCTTTAAATAATAGTAGTAATTTTTTGAAATTTACCCTCA
Source organism: Protopterus annectens (assembly GCF_019279795.1). Taxonomy (NCBI): domain Eukaryota; kingdom Metazoa; phylum Chordata; order Ceratodontiformes; family Protopteridae; genus Protopterus; species Protopterus annectens. The sequence goes on along the minus strand of NC_056744.1, from coordinate 205,350,804 downwards.
TTTGTTCATAGGTTCATAGGTTCATACTAGACTATCTGCCCTAGGGCATTTATAAGCCTAGCCCAGAGTTTTGTGGCTTTCGCCACCCCTTTAGTTTGAAGGATACTATGCCCATTATTTTGCTGTGCCTCTGTCAAGCAGTGACACCGAGGTTATCCGTGGGGTATACCTGCGATCTCCCATCCATTGGTCAAGATTTCTCTTGAACAAGGCCAGCGAGGTGCTCTGCCTCACATGTACCGGGATTTTGTTCCACAGCATAGGGAGTCTCTGGGTGATGAATCTGTCCCTCCAGCACGTCCTATTAATAGCTGTGTTGAGGTTTAAGTCTCTTGCCCTTGTAGTTCTGATGGATTTAGATTTTTTGAGATGAAGCATGTTCCCAAGTCACTGTTGATTTCTTGGATGTGAACATCCGGCTGGAGAATGGCAAAATGTTGACCAGGATGCATAAGAAGGACTGTTATAGATCATCATATCTCCATAGGCGGAGTATGCATCCACAACATATATTTGGGAACATTGTGAGAGGTCAAGCCTTCAGGGTCTCGGGGTTGTCATGTACTACTTCTGATTTTGAAGGAAGTTTGTCAGATTTGAAGAAAGAGTTTGCCATCAGGGGTTACACCCAAGTTGAAGATGATCAAGCTTGTGCCAGAATAACCAACGAGCGTGATAGTACAGCATGTCCATATTTTTCTGCTCTGTATAGGCAATCAATCAGATCACCTCATAGGTATTGTTCTCCTCCCATTGCTTTGAAATTTTCCCATGGTGCAAATATGGTGAAAGATATAGTTACCAGGAAATGGCATATTTTACAGACTGACAGCAGATGTTCCGATATATTAGCAGATGGCCCTAGATTTGTATATAAGAACCACAGTAATTTAAGGCAACAGTTATGTTTTCCTAAACATGTTATGTCTGGATCCCAAGTTTTGATGGGTACATCTAAATGTCATAAATGCAATTTTTGTCAGTTTATAGATGAATCTAGGTTCTTTAGGCACCCTGTCACGGGCTACTTGTGGAAGTTGAGGGCATCTGCTGATTGCTCCACCAGGAATGTGGTTTATTTAGCACATTGTCAGTGCTGTTATAAATTCTATGTTGGTAAGATGAACAGGGGCTTAAAAGAAAGAATTAGGGACCATATGTATTGCATGAAGAAGCAATATGATTTTAGTGCCTTAGCGAAACATGTTTTGTCTACTGGCCCTGAATTCAACTTTGTCTTCCAGGTATTATGTGTGATCAGCCCAGGTCTGCGAGGTGGTGATATAGTGACTCGTACTGAGGTGGTCAAGTTGGAGTGGATCTTGAGGTTGGGGGCACACCTAGCTATGGGGTTGAATGATCATATCCCCATTAAGCCTTATTAAGGAATAAATGGCTGTAGTGCATTTATTGTTGTTTGTTTATATATTTATGAATATTTTTCATGTTTTATTTATTTGTGTTAATGTTTTTATTATTATTTTTTATTTTTTTATCAGATTTTATGCTAGTAAATATTATCTACTTCATATGCCTTTAAGCTGAGAATGTGGCTGCATGAATGTTTGTTTTATTGGCTGTTAAGCTGTTTGAGATGATGTCTTTTGTATATAAGTTATTCTGTCCCCATTCATGTTTGTCTGAAGAAGCGGTATGATATTATTGTGAAAGCGCTAACTTTCTTTCTCTGCAATAAAGTTTTTTGGTACAATTACTTGGTCCATCAAGTTTTTGGATTTAGCTGCATATTGAGCTGTCTTCTGCCTGCTTTGGGGAATAAAAGTAAAAGCACAAACCCCTATAATTCAGAAGTCCCCTTTCACAGGAAATGTCACTAATTTAAGAAAAAAGATGCAGGTAAGTTATCATAGAGTACAAAAGCACAAAAATACATTTGCAGTCCCCTAAAGCATTTAATTTCTTCAATTCACACAAGAAACAAGTGGCACTTTTTTCATAAAAAGTGCTCCAGCCATAGTTAATTGGTCCCAACAACTAAAATTAACTTGTCTGATAAGATGACTATGCTAGAGTGTCAACACAGCAAATTGCAAGTATTAAACTGGAACGTATCTGCCAGAAATGGTAGAGCTGAGCTGACTGCTGATTTTGTGAAGCCCACAGATCCTCTCTCTTGAGAGGCAATAAAGTATTGAAGAAACTGACATCCAGGCCATTTTCTCCCCGTGTATCTCAAGAGACAGCAATCTGGGCACTTGTGGGGTGAGCCAGAAACTTCTGAAGACTTGCCAAGACATACCCAAACAGCTATAGGCTACTGCAGGACAGAGAATGATGAAATATTTCAGTTGAAATAAGTATTTTTTTTTTTTAGATAAACTGGAATATCATTTTGTTCCCACGGAAACAAACTGGATCATCCTACAGAGTTTCAGAAAAAGAACATTTTCCCAAGTGAAAATGAGAAGGAATACTCTCACAGAGTTAGAATCTATTGTCTGGGCAAAAATAACAGAATTTATTCCCTCAAAGTCTATTCCCTGTTCATCACACTGGGAATCTTCAGAATTTAAATAATTCAGTTTTCACTTATCAGTAGAGCCAGAATGAGAAGGATTAAGTGCCTGAACTAAGAACTCAGGTAAGCCCAATAAATCTTCCCCATTTAAAGTAATAGAGACAGGAGAATATAAATGTTTTAACTTTCTGGTTCTTTTTGACAGAAATATCCATAGAAGCATATTGACTCATGTCACCATCACACTAGGGGAACAGGCATCATAGCTTGGATAGGCAAAGAAGCATTTCCCACTTTTTCTTCTGATACCAGCAGAAGTGGTTCTCCCATGCCTTCAAGGACATTTCAATAGCCACAAAGTAAGTCTAACCCCCCAGGTCCATGGTGGCTGAAGGGACTACACCAGAAAAACCCAAGGAAAAAGATGAATTGTCTGAAGAAAGTACAGTTATGTACACTTACCATAAATGTAGATGTTCGAGTGTATTCACTGTTGCAGTCATCACATTTGGATTATTCCTGCCAGGGTAGCCCTCAGTCGGCCCAAATACCAGAGGCTTAGCATTTCTGTGTTGGTTGCCATCGCTCCAGGACTGATGTCAGGTTGTCAGTGGTATAAAATAAGGCAGCTGATGCCATTACATCAGTTTTTCTTGCCTGAACTGTCAGGAGCCCCCAAGAGGGAGCTAGCTTATGGTGGAAGAACACCACCAGTAGAAAGTAACTACCAACCTTCATTGTAAGGTGAGAGAGAGAGAGATTGAGAGAGAAACAAGGGGGGGGGGGTTGGAGGGAGGGAAACCAGGAGTGTAACAGTGAATACACTTGAACATCTACATTTATGGTAAATGTACACAACTGTACTATGTTCTTCATGTTTCACTGTTGCAGTCATCACATTTGGGTTGATTCCCAAAGCTGAAGAAAAGGGTGGAGGCAGTCAGGAAGACTGGGGGCTGGCTAGGATGCCCTGCAAGACTGTGATGACAAAGCCTGCCCTGGATTTGGAGAAGACAGACAGGTGGTAATGCTTGGTAAAGGTATGAACAGATGTCCATATTGCAGCCTCCAGTATGTCCCTGGTGGGGACCCTTCTGAGGAAAGCTGCAGAGGTGGAGGTTGCTCTGGTAAAATGTGCCCTGACCCCCCCTTGGGGGAGGTTTCCCGTGTTGCTTGTAGCAGAAATGGATGCAGTGTGCTATCCATTTGGAAATAGTTTGGTTGGATATGGCCTTGCCCTCTGCTCCTGCAGCAAAGCTGACTAACAATTGATCAGTCTTTCTAAATAATTTAGTCCTGTCTAGGAAGAATCTGAGCTGTCTGTGCACATCTAGAGAGTGCAGAATCCTTTCTCCCTTATTTTGTGGGTTAGGGAAAAAGGTGGGCAAATGAATGGATTGGTTGAGAGCCACACTGGACACCACTTTTGGTATGAAGGATGGGTTAGTCCTGAGGGAGACCCTGTCAGCATGGAAAATGATGAAGGGCTCAACAGCCATTAGTGCTTGTAGCTCGGATACTCTTCTTGCTGAAGTGATGGCCAGAAGCAAGGCTGTCTTCCAAGAGAGAAACTAACTTTGCTGAAACTGTTGGTTCAAAGGGGGGCAGTGTGAGGTGTTCCAACACAAAGTTTAGGTCCCAAGCTGGGGTAGGTGTTCTTCTGGGTGGCCTCAAGTTGTTAGGCCCTCTTAGGAACTGTTTGATGAGAGGGTGAGAGAAAAGAGATGGCTCTGTGCTGAAATGAGCAGAGATAGCAGAGGCATGAATTTTAATAGAAGAAAAGGATAGACCCCTAAATAGTAGGTCAGCAAGGTAATCCAGGATGAGAGGTAGGGAGGGCTGTGTCGTCCCAGCTCCCTTAGCCTAGATCCAGGTGCAAAATCTTTTCCACTTGTCAGCATAAGACTTTCTAGTGCTAGGGCATCTGGCCTCACGTATAACATCTAGAACTTGTTTGCTGAGATTAGCAGCTTGTGCAGTGGTCAGGGAATAAACCAGACTGCCAGACTGAGGGTCTGCAATAGGGGATGCATGTATTCTCCATCTCTCTGGGTCAGGAGCATTGGAATATGAGAGAGATGCCATGGTGGCAGAGGTGACAGGCTGTGCAGCAGTGGGTACCAGTGCTGGCACAGTCAGTCTAGGGCAATCAGGATTGTCCTTGGTTTTTCCTCCCTTATTTTGAGCAGTACCCTTGAAATGAGTGGTTGTGGGGGAAATGCATATACCGAGAGGGTGACCCACTGGAAGGATACAGCATCCACTTTCCAGGCCTTGCAGTGAGGCTCCCTGGTGCAGAATTTGCTGAGCTGATGGTTGGAGTGGGAAGCAAAGAGGTCGACCTTCAGGGTGCCCCATTTCTGGGTTACAAGGGTGAAGGTCCTTTGGTCTAGCTGCCACTCATGTGGGTCCAGAAGATTTCTGCTTAAGTTGTCTGCCAGAGAGTTTAGAGAGCCTGGCAGGCATTGTACTAACAGGTGTAGTTGTGTGGCTGAGGCCGTGTGCCAAAGAGTCATGGTGAGCCTGCACAGAGGGTACAAGTGAGTCCTTCCCTGCATGTTGATATACCCCATCACAGTGGTGTTGTCTGTTTTGATCAGTAGATCCCCCGGGGAGAGTAGGGGTCTGAAAGCTGTCAGTGCATGCTGGACAGCTAGCATCTCTTTTTGGTTGATGTGTAGATGTATTTGATGTGGGCGCCATTGGCCCTGTATACACCTGCCATCCAGGTGTGCACCCCAGGCATAGTCTGATGAGTCTGTGGTGAGGGTCTGGGCAGTGTGTGGTTGTGAGAAAGGTAGTCCCTTGTGGTAGCATGCTGCTGCCCACCAAAGAAAATCTTTCCTTAAACAAGGTATCATTGGTATAAGAGTTTCCAGGTCTTAAGAGTGTTGACACCAAAGGCTTTTTAGGTACTAGTAGTTTCCTCATATGCAGTCTGGCATATGGAATAAGTAGAATGCAAGAAGCCATGAACCCCAGAGCTTGCAGGAATTTCCTTGCGGATAACTGGGGTCTGGTGGCTAGTTGAGAGAAGTAGGCTGTCAGGCAGGTTTGTTTTTCTGGTGTAAGGAATGCCATCTGGGATGCTGTGTCCAGGCTTGCTCCCAGGAATATAATTTTTTGGGTGGGTACTAGTTTGGATTTCTTTTTGTTGATAGTATACTCTTGGGAGGTCAGTAGGTCCTTTACAAAGATCGGGTGCTTTGCAGCTTTTCCTGACTGTCTGCCTGAATCAGGTAGTCGTCTAAGTATGGGTAAATCTGAATATTTCTTTGCCTACAAAAAGAAATGGTGGGAGCCAGAAATTTTGTGAAAACTCTGGGAGCAGTGGATAAGCCAAAGGGAAGCGCAGAGAACTGAAAATGCAGTGATCCTGCCCTGAAACGTAGATATTTCCTACATGATTCCCTGATTGGGATGTGTAGGTAGGCCTCTTTTAGGTCTTGCTTTTTGGCCTCTGCCCACTGGTTTGGGGGAAGATCTGGGAACCCTTTTGGGTTGGGTAGAGTGTGGAAATAAAATTTGTATCCCTGGAACACTATATGTTGAGGACCCAGCGGTCGTTGGTAATGGTGGCCCAGGTGCTTGCGTGGAATGAGAGTTTTCCTCCTAGGGGCAAGAGAAGGTGGGCAGAGGGAGAGGGTGGAAGTGGAAAGTCATTGTGAGTTCTTAACATGAGGTGGTATCTTAGCACTCCCTGGTTTTGAAGAGGAGGAACTCCATTGCTTAGATCTCTGCATTCCCTGGGGCTGCTTTCTGGAGGGCCTACTTCCCCGGGGATCTGGGCTGAGCTGACCTGGAGGGGGCAGGAAAGGACCAGTGCTTGGATGGGCAATGCCTACTAAACCTGGGTGGCTGGACCTGCAAGAATTCCTTAACTGTCTGCATAGATTTAGCTTTTTCTTCCATCTTTTTTAAGACCTCCTCTGCCGTGGTGCCAAATAAGTTGTCTTTGTGCAAAGGTGCGTCCAGTAATTTGGATTTGACATGGTCTGGCAAGGGCTGTTCCTTAAGTCAAGCATGCCTTCTAAGGACAGAACTAGTGACTGCTGCTGTGCAAGATGCTTCTAGGGTGTCAAAACCACATTGTAAGGTGTGCTTAGTTACTTGACTTGCAGAATGCATTAACTCTTGTAACTATTTTCTGCACAAGCAGGAAAAGCTAATATTTTTTGTTTGAGGAGTTCCATGGTATGTTGCTGAAATGTTAGCATATGGAACTGACAATTTAGTGTTCTAATAGCAACAGTAGCAGACGTGTATATTTTTTACCCCATCTGCCTAATGCTCAGGAATCCCTATCTGAGGAGGTGGGATTCTTAGCAGAAGTTGCTTTAATTCCTTTAGGACCTTGAGAAATAACATTGGGGTCAGCAGTAGGATTTTTGAAAAGCAATTTGTGAGAGTCAGGGACTCTATAGTACCTGTCAGGTTTCCTGGGAGCAGGATGGACGGTGTCAGGAGTCAAACTGGATTCCATAAAAACATCATTCACAACATCCAGGACAAGAGGAATGGCCAGAGATCTGCGCTGTGGAAGATCTAAGAATTCCCTGAGTCTGTGTTTTTAGACTGAGGGTAGTCCTGACATTCCCATTGGAAATGCTCCCTTAAAGTATGCATGGTTTCCCCAAAGGAAAAGTCCTCGGGTGAAGAGGCTGAAGGAATGGATTCCTCTGCATCAGAATCCTCATAAGCAGAGAGGGGTTGCATGTCTTCATATTCAGATGCATCAGAGTCATCGGACTCCTGTTCAGATAAAACTATTGGGGACAAATCTCTTTTTTTTTTTTTTTTTGGAAGGAGCAGCCTGGCTTCCCCTGATCAGCATTATAAGGCCTTCTGCCATTTTAAGCATTTCAGACCGAGGCAAGGAAGCAGGTTCCTGAGATTGGGTTGTCAGTTTCTTGGGTGTGGTTTGTACCCTAGGCCTTGGAAACTCTGTAGTTTTCAAAAGAACGGTAGAGGCAAAAGAAGTTGTCGGTCTGTGTTGAGAAGCGGTAGTGCAAAGTACTTCCTCGGAAGCTGGTGCCTGCTCAGTGGCAAAGGACCCATCCAAGGTAGAGACATCCGCAGGAAAGTACAGTTGTGTACACTTACCATAAATGTAGATGTTCGAGAGTATTCACTGTTGCAGTCCTAACTAATGGGTTATCTGGCTCCCGGTAGCCCTCGATCAGCTAGAATACCAAAGGTAAATAAAAATGACATTGGCTGCCATCGGTTGTAAAGGACGTCAGGGCGTCCAATACAAAATGAGGTAGCCGAAGTCACTTCCTCAGTCTTTCTTGCCATAACAGTCAGAAGCCCCCAGAAAAAAAGGCTAAACCAAAAGTAATTTTGGTAAATATCCAATTCAGCCTGTACCGCAGGAAAAGAGAAAAGGAGAGAACCAAACAGGAAGAAGGAGGGAAGGAAAAGTACAGTTGTGTACACTTACCATAAATGTAGATGTTCAAGTGTATTCACTGTTGCAGTCATTACATTTGGGTAATCTGCTGGCAGGTTGCCCTTAGTCGGCCTGATTATCAAAGTCTTAGGTCCTGCATCGGTTGCTGTCTCATCTTCCATGACATCAGGTAGTCAGGGGTATAAAGCATGCAGCCAATGCCATTACATCAGTTTTTCTTGCCCCAGATGTCAGGTGCCCCCATAATGGGAAGCAATTATATATACAAGGTTACACCTCCAACAAAAAAGCAAATACACCAAAAAGCTTTAAGAATAGTAAACTAGAGTAGAGGTATAGCCAATAGAAGTCAGGGGGGCTGGAGGGTAACTAGGACTGCAACAGTGAATAAACTCGCACATCCACATTTATGGTAAGTGTACACAACTGTATGACGTTCTTCGTGTTTCATTGTTGCAGTCATCACATTTGGGTAGATCCCCAAAGCTAAGGATGGGAGGAGGAAATTAGATAGCATTAGGACCAGCTATAAGCCCCTGCAAGACTGCAGTGGCAAAGCCAGCTCTAGATTTAGAGAAAATTGGCAAATGGTAATGCTTGGTGAAGGTATGCACAGAACTCCAGGTAGCAGCTTCTAGGATGTCCCTGGAAGGGACACCTCTGAGAAAGGCTGTAGAGGTAGATGCAGCCCTGGTTGAATGTGGTCTTATCCCCTGTGGGGTAGGTTTTCCATGGTGCTTATAGCAGAAATGAATGCAATGGCCTATCTATTTAGAAATGGTTTGCTTTGAAATGGCCTTCCCCTTTACCCCTGCAGCAAATGCAACCAGCAGCTGTTCAGAATTCCTGAGAGGTTTAGTCCTGTTCAAGTAAAATCTAAGTTGTCTGTGCACATCAAAGGAGTGCAGTATTCATTCCCCTTTGTTCTGTGGATTAGAAAAGAAGGTTGGTAAATGAATGGACTGATTAAGGGCCACACTGGATACCACCTTGGGCATGAAGGAGGAATTGGTCCTGAGGGACACCCTGTCCACATGAAAGATGATGAAAGGCTCCACTGTCATAAGGACTTGTAATTCAGACACCCTACTTGCTGAAGTGATGGCTAAAAGGAAGGCTGTTTTCCAAGAAAGGAATTTCAACTCTGCATTTGCAGCTGGCTCAAAAGGAGGTAGAGTGAGTTTTTCCAATACAAAGTTAAGGTCCCAGGCCGGAGTAGGGGCTCTCTTGGGTGGTCTTAAGTTTTGGCCCCTCTGCGGAACTGCTTCAGCAGTGGATGAGAGAAGAGGGGTGGTTCTGTGTTGTAATGAGCTGAAATGGCTGAGGTATGAATTTTGATGGAGGAAAAGGAAAGGCCTTTGTGAAGCATCTCAGTTAAGTATTGAAGAATCTGAGGTAAAGTAAATTAGGTGTTGCTGTGCCCATCCCTTGAGTTTAGTTCCAGGAACAGAATCTTTTCCATTTTTCAGCATAGGATTTTCTAGTACAAGGCCTCCTTGCCTCCAGAATGACATCCAGCACTTGCTTACTGAGAAATGGTAATGCAGAGATCAGGTAATTAGCCAGGCTGCCAGCTTCAGGGTTTAAAGCTGTGGGTGCAGAATCTGGCCCTCCTGCTGGGACAGCAGGGCAGAGGTCTGAGGCAGGTGCCATGGAGCCAGCAGTGACACACTGTGAAAAAGGAGGTACCAGTGTTGGTGTGGCCAGTCTGGTGCAATCAGTATCATCCTTGGTTTGTCCTGTTTGATCTTTAGTAGTAGCTTAAAGAGGAGAGGCAGAGGGGGGGAGCATAAACTGATAGGTTTTTCCAGGTGAAGGACAGGGCATCCACTTTCCAAGCTTGTTTGTGAGGAGTCCTTGTGCAGAATTTGTCCAATTGGTAGTTCTGGGGGGAGGCAAACAGGTCTATCTCTGGGCTCCCCCATTTGTTTCTCAACATGTTGAAAATCTTTGGTTCCAGTTTCCACTCATGTGGGTCCATGGGATTTCTGCTTAGTTCATCTGCCAGTGTATTTAGCTTTCCTGGCAGGAATTGAGCCTGTAGGTGCACTTGGTAGCTCAAGGCTGTGTTCCACAGAGCCATGGTTAGTCTGCAGAGAGGGTATGAGTGGGTTCCCCCCTGCTTGTTTATGTACCACATAACAGTGGTGTTGTCCGTCTTTACCATTAATTGTCCTGGAAGAATGTGGTCTTTGAAGGCCATCAGAGCACTGTACAGCTAACATTTCTTTTTGATTGATATGCAGGTGCATTTGACTTGGGTTCCATTTGCCCTGAATGCACTTTCCTGTCAAGTGAGCCCCCCATGCATAGTCTGATGCATCTGTTGTTAGGGTTTGGGCGGCGGGGAGGGGGGGTAGAGTGAATGGCGGTCCCTTGTTTTGGTGGCAGGCCTCTGGCCACCAAAGGAACTCGATCTGTAGACAAGGTATGATAGGAATCATTGATTCTAGATCCTGAGAATGTTGACACCATAGGCTTTTTAGATACCATTGTAGTTTTCTCATATGCAGTCTTACATATGGAATTAGGAGAATGCAGGAGGCCATGAACCTCAGGGCTTGCAGTATGTTCCTTGCAGATAGCTGGGTATTTGTGGCCAGTAGTTTGAAGTAGGCTGTCAAATGAACTTGTTTCTCTAGCGTGAAGAAAGCCATCTGGAAAGTTGTGTTCAAGCTTGCTCCCAGGAATACAATGTGTTGGCAGGGTACAAGATGTGATTTTGTTTTTTTTTTTTTGTTTATGGTGTACCCCAGAGAAGTTAGCAATTTCTGTACAAACGCCAAATGATTCGATAGTATGTCCTGGCTTTCTGCTTGAATTAGACAATTGTCCAGGTATGGGTATATTTAAATATTTCTTTGCCTGCAAAATGCAATAACTGGAGCTAGGCACTTTGTGAATACCCTGGGTGCAGTAGATAAGCCAAAGGGCCATGCAGAGAACTGATAATGCATGTAGCCTTTTTTGAAGTGTAGGTATGTTCTGCAAGATTCCCTTATTGGGATGTGCAGGTAGACGTCCTTTATATCCAGTATTGCCAACCAGGCATCCTTGCCTAGCATAGGAAGCAGCTGGTGAAGAGTTAGCATCTTGAATTTTGGGATCACCAAAACTGTGTTTAGGATAGAGAGGTCCAGGATAGGATGCCAGGAGTTGTCTTTTCTGGGCACCAGGAAAAGTCTTGAATAGAAACCTTGTCCCCTTTCCTCTTCTGTGATAGGTTGAATAGCCCTGATACTTAAGAGAGAGAGAACTTGCTTTTGAGCCTCTGCCCACTGATTTGGGGGTAGATCTGGCCAACAGTTTGGGGTTGGTAAGGAGTGGAAGTGGAATCTGTATCCTTGGGCAACTATATTTAAAACCCATTTGTCCTAGGTAATGAGTTCCCAATTTTTTGTCTGCAGGGCAATCTTTCTCCCTAAAGGAGCAGTCAGTTGAGCAGGGCTTGGAAGTTTCAAAGTTAAGTCATTGAGACAGTTTACCATAGGGGGAGTCTTACTACTCCCTGCTTTGGAAGTGGGAGCCCCCCACTGCTTAGTCCTGTGAGTACCTTGGGACTGAAGCCTGGGTGTTCTGCTGGTTCTGGGTTTGGACTGAGAAGGCCTGGAAGAGGCAGGAAAGGACCAATTCTTAGAGGGCCAATGCCTACTAAATCTGGGAGGCTGTACTTGCAGGAAATCTTTAACAGTTTGCATAGATTTAGCTTTTTCCTCCATCTTTTTATGTACTTCTTCTGCTTTGTTGCCAAACAGGTGGTCTTGGTCTAAGGGAGCATCCAGCAATTTAGCTTTAACATGATCTGGCAAAGATTGCTCCTTAAGCCAAGCATGCCTTCTAAGTACAGACCCAGTGACAACAGCCCTGCAAGATACCTGTAATGAATCAAAACCACATTGCAAAGTATGTTTTCCAACTTGTTCAGCAGAATGCATTTAATCCTGTAAATCTTTATTTTCAGCACAGTCAGGAATCAACATAATTTTCTGTTTAAGCAATCCAGTAATATGCTGCTGATGCTTTAACATATGAAACTGGCAGTTTAAGGCCCTAATGGCCAAGGTTTCAGAAGTGTATACCTTCTTACCCCATCTATCCAGTGCCCTGGAATCTCTATCAGAGGGGGTAGGATTCTTGGCAGTAGTAGCCTTAATGCCCTTGGGTCCCTGTGAAATGGTCTCAGGATCCGCAGTAGGATTTTTAAAGAGGAACTTGTGAGAGTCAGGAACCCTGTATTATCCATCAGGTTTTCTGGGAGCAGGAGGTAAAGAGTCAGGGGCCAAGCTAGATTCTGAGAAGGCATCATCACCAATGTCCAGTACAGGGGGGATAGCTAAAGGCCTGTGTTGGGGCAGGGGTAAGAAATCCCTAAGCCTCTTTTTAGAGTCAGAGTAATCCTGGCTTTCCCAGTGAAAATGCTCCCTAAGAGTATGCAAGGTTTCACCAAAAGAGAAATCCTCTGGAGGGGAAGCAGAGGGAATGGAGTCCTCTGCATCAGAATCCTCATAGGTAGAAAAGGGTAAATCCTGGTCATCAGAGGAAACAGAAATTTCAGAGTCCTGATCAGAAGAATCATAAAGAAACTCAGTCCTAGGTCTCTTAGAGGGGGGAAGGGTTGGCTTCCCCTGATTAGAGTAATAAGGTCTTCAGCCATTCTTATCATTTGTTTTTTAGGCATAGAGACCTGAACATGCTGTCTAGGCATCTGTTTTCTAGGCATGCTCGAGTTTTAGGCCTTGAAGAAGAAGATGGAGTCAGTTTAATATGCAAGTCAATAGGCCTAAATACACCCTCAGAAGCCGGTGCCTGCACAGCGGCTCTGGACCCATCCAAGGTAGAGACATCCACAGGTTCCACAGCTGAAGAAGCATCTCGCGACATACCAGACTCTGAATGGGTCTCAGTAGAGGCCTGCGAATCTGAAGTAGCAAGTATCAGGGGCTGTGAAAGTGCCTCACTGAGTACCGGTGAACTGGCGACTAGCTTAGGAGAAGCATCGTTGGCAGCTTTGGACCTATGCAGTTTGTCTCTGTCTTTATCTTTGTGTTTTTTCAGAATGTCAGTAGTCAGGTGGCTTACTGAAGCCATTTCTGAATAATTGAATCGAGTACCAAAATATTTAGAAGCGCAAATAAACCGACAACGAATAGTTTGTTGTTTAGATAAGGCACAAAACCGACAGCGAGGTATGTCATGGTCTGGGCCTAAGCAAGGAATGCAGTACAAATGAAAATCTTTATGAGGTATTTGCTTTCCACAAAAAATACAATTATTAACTTTTACTGACATCGGTTTAGAGCAAGAAAAAGTTTCCCCAACGGGGTACTTAGATTAGTTGAAGACTTCGGTTCTGAAACTCAAAAACGAAAATTTCAGGAGTCGGCTGACCGGCACTTGAAACTGCTTCTGCTTCGGGCACCGCACAGCAAGAAAGACTGATGTAATTATGTCGGCTGCATGATTTATACCCCTGACTACCTGATGTCATGGAAGATGAGACAGCAACCAACGCAGGACCCAAGACTCTTATAATTAGGCCGACTGAGTGCTACTACAAGCAGATAACCCAAATGTGATGACTGCAACAGTGAAACATGAAGAACATCCAGGACTGCAACAGTGAATACACTAAAAAATCTACATTTAAGGTAAGTGTACACAACTGTACTATGTTCATCGTGTTTCACTGTTGCAGTCCTAACTAATGGGTTGATTACCAAAGCCCAGAGAAAGGGGAGGAGGAACCAACAGAACCAAGGGTTGGAAATATTGCCCTGCAACACAGCAGTGGCAAATCCTGCCCTGGCCCTGGAAAACAGGGGCAAATTATAATGTTTTGTGAAAGTGTGAACAGAAGACCATGTGGCAGCCTCCAAAATATCTTTAGTAGGGACACCCCTTAAAAAGGCTGCTGAAGTGGAAGCTGCTCTAGTTGAGTGGGTCCTGACCCCTTGAGGAGGAACCTTGCCATGAAATGAGTAACAAAAGGTGATACAGTGTGCAATCCACTTGGAAATGGTTTGCTTAGAAATAGCCTTGCCCTGAGCTCCAGGGGCAAAACTGACCAATAACTGAGCTGATTTCCGAAGATCTTTAGTCCTGTCCAGGTAAAATCTGAGCTGTCTGTGCACATCAAGAGAATGTAGGATCCTTTCACCTCTTATTTTGAGGATTAGGAAAGAAAGTAGGAAGGTGTATGGGCTGATTAAGAGACAAGCTAGAGACCACCTTAGGCATAAAGGAGGGGTTGGTTCTCAGAGAGACCCTATCTGCATGGAAAATAATAAAAGGCTCCACAGCCATCAAAGTCTGCAGCTCCAAAACCCTCCTTGCTGAAGTTATAGCCAAGAGGAAGGCAGTCTTCCAAGAGAGAAACTTTAAATCTGCAGTGGCAGCTGGCTCAAAAGGAGAAAGAGTGAGTTTCTCTAGAACAAAATTAAGATCCCAGGCTGGAGTAGGTGCCCTTCTGGGAGGTTTTAAGTTGCAAGCACCTCTGAGAACCATTTTCATCAAGGGATGAGAGAAAATGGGTTGTTCAAAAGAACAATGAGTAGAAATGGCTAAAGCATGGAGCTTGATACAGGAAAAAGAAAGACCACCCTGAAGCAATTCAGCTAGGTATTCTAGGATCAGAGGAAGGGTAGGCTGAGAGGAAGATTCCCCTCTAGCCTGCAGCCAGTGAGAGAATCTTTCCCATTTGCCAGCATAGGTCTTCCTAGTGCTAGGCCTCCTGGCTTCCCTCAGCACATCAACCACCTGCTGGGAAAGGGAAGAAGATAAGGAAGGAGTCATACAATGAGCCATGCTGCCAGATGGAGGGACTGAAGATGAGGATGCAGAATGATTCCCTCTCCCTGAACAAAAAGATCTGGCTTCAGAGGAAGATGCCAAGGAGGGAATTGGGAGAGACTACTAAACAGTGGATACCAATGCTGTCTGGGCCAGTCCGGAGCTATGGGAATAGTCCTTGGTCATTTATCCCTGATCTTCAATAACACTCTTGGTAGAACAGGAAGAGGAGGGAAGGCATAAACTGATAGCAACGTCCAATGGAAGGACAGAGCATCCACTCTCCAGGCTATGCTGTGATGCTGTCTGATGCAAAAGAGAGGTAGAAGATGGTTGTCTGGGGAGGAGAAAAGATCCACCTGAGGTGTGCCCCAACATTGAATGATGCTGTGAAAGACTGCTCTGTTCAGCTGTCACTCATGAGGATCCAGGGTTCGCCTGCTCAACTGGTCTGGCAAAACATTCAGCCTTCCTGGAAGAAACTGAGCTAGGAGATGCAGGTCCAGGGATGCTGCCATGGACCAAAGATTCATGCTCTGTCTACACGGGGGGGGTAAGAGTGAGTCCCTCCCTGCTTGTTGATGCACCACATGACTGTGGTGTTGTCTGTTCTGACAAGCAGAGTCCCTGGAGAAAGAAGATGCTTGAAAGCTAGTAAGGCCTGTTGAACTGCAATCAAGTCTTTTAGACTTATGTGTAGGTGCACCTGCTGGGCCATCCCTGTATGCATCTGCCATCCAGGTGTGCACCCCAGGTGTAGTCCGATACGTCTGTATTCAGAATTTGAGTGGCAGGAGGTGTTTGAAAGGGCATGCCTTTGTTTTGTAGACAGGCTGTTGCCCACCATAGAAACTCCATCTGCAGGGATGGAAGCAGAGGGATCATCATATCCAGTTCCTGTGTGTGTTGACACCAAATGTTCTTGCGGTACCATTGCAATTTCCTCATATGCAGTCTTGTATATGAAATCATGAGAATACAAAATCCCATGAATCCCAGAGATTGCAGGTATTTCCTTGCAAGGAGCTGGGACAGGCTTGCCAAGTCCTTGAAGTAAACTGAAAGAGTTGTCTCCTTCTCCTGGGTGATATATCATCTGGGCGGCTGTGTTCAGATTCACGCCCAGGAATATTATCTCCTTGGATGGTACCATTTTTGATTTTTCCACATTGATAGTGTAACGCAGGGAAGAGAGAAGAGTCTTTACGAATTCCAGATCCTTTAGTAGCTGTTCCTGAGAACTTGCTTGAATCAGACAGTATGTGTAAATCTGAATTTTCTTCTGCCTGCAAAAGTCATGACTGGGGCCAGGCACTTTGTGAAGACTCTGGAAGCAGTAGATAAGCCAAAGGGCAGCGCAGAGAATTGATAATATTGCTTGCCCACTCTGAAACGAAGATACTGCCTGCAACTTTCCCCTGATAGGGATGTGCAGATAAGCCTCTTTGTGATCCAAGGTTACCAGCCAGGAATCCTTTTCTAATATTGGTAGCAACTGATGCAGAGTGATCATCTTGAACTTTGGAACGACTAGAAAAGAGTTCAGAATGGAAAGATCTAGGATAGGGTGCCAGGTGCCCTCTTTTTTGGAACTAGGAAAAGCCTGGAATAAAAGCCCTGGCCTACCTGCTGAGCAAGAAATGATTATTTTGCTCCCAGATGAAACATAGACAAAATTTGTTTTTCTACTTCTGCCCTTTAGTTTGGAGGAATGTCTAGGAATCCTTTGGGAGCTGGAAAGGTGTAGAAAGGAAACTTGTGCCCCAGGGACACTGTTCTGAGCACCCATTTGTCATCTGTGATAGATGCCCAGACATCCATAAAAAGGGCCAACCTTCCCCCTAAAGGACTCTCCAGGCAAGCAAGAGCAGGCAGAAGTTGTAAAAAGTCATTAAGAGTGTTTTGACTGAGATGCAGGCTTGGAGCTTCCCTTAGAAGTGGAAGCCTGCCACTGCCTAGACCATTGAGGGGTAGCTGCCTGCCCCCTTGAAGATTTATAGCCTCTAGTCCTGGAATGGTTCTGTCTGCTGGTATCAGGAAAGGTCCAACTCTTGGAATGGTAATTCCTGCTGAAGTGAGGGGGTTGGACTTGCAGAAAATCCTTAACAGGTTGCATGGACTTGGCCTTATCCTCCATCTTCTGAAGTACCTCCTCAGCTTTGCTGCCAAAAAGATTGTCTTTATGCAGAGATACATCCAAAAGCTTAGCCGTGACAGGTTCTGGAAGTAGCTGTTCTTCGACCCAAGTGTGCCTTCTAATAACAGATCCAATAGCTGTAGCCTTATTGGAGGCCTCAAGGATGTCAAAACCACAATGAAAGAAGGCTTATTGACCAGAGTGGCTGAATTCAACAAATCCTGCATGTCTTTATTCTCTGCCAAAAGAGGTACATTTGTTATCTTAGATTTAATAGCCTCTAAGGTGTGCTGTTGATACTTAAGCATATGAAAAAGGCAATTGATAGCCCTAATAGCTAGGGTGGCAGATGTATAAACCTTCTTGCCCCACCGATCTAGTTTCCTAGATTCCCTGTCCAAAGGAACAGGATTCCTGGTAACAGTGGCCTTAACTCCTTTAGGTCCCTGAGAAATAACCTCTGGAACTACCAACGGGTTCCTGAAAAGAAAAAGGTGAGAATCAGGGACTCTGTAGTACCTGTCAGGTTTCCTGGGAGCAGGGGGAACCGAATTTGGAGGAAAGAAATATTCCAGAAAAACATCAATAACAACTTCCATCACAGGGGAAATAGTAAAAGGCTCATGCTGAGGTAAATCCAGAAACTCCCTAATCCATTTCTTAGATTGGAGATAATCCTGGCTTTCCCATTTGAAATGTTCACTGAGGGTATTCAAAGTGTCACCAAAAGAGAAATCCTCTGGAGGAGAGGCAGAAGGGATGGACTCCTCTGCGTCTGAATCCTCAAAGGGAGAAAAAGCCTGAAAAATTCCTCTTCATCAGCAGAAATGCTGGAAGAATCAGACCCTGAACAGGACAAAACCTCAGGAGAAACATCCCTACTCCTTTTGGAAGATGAGGCTGAGAACCCATAATAAGAATTAACAAATCATTAGCCATCTTAACCATTTGGGAATGAGGGGAACTAGAAGGAACTGGAGCCTGCCTTTTCACAGGTTTACGAATGGAAGGTTTACCTGCAAGCCTGTAGGACTCAGGAGGCCTTGCAACCGCCAAAGGAGCAGCAGGAGTCAAGGGAAGAAGTTTGCTGTCAGAGCGCAAAATGGA
The DNA here is from genome assembly GCF_019279795.1 of Protopterus annectens. NCBI lineage: Eukaryota > Metazoa > Chordata > Ceratodontiformes > Protopteridae > Protopterus > Protopterus annectens. The sequence continues at coordinate 205,332,879 of NC_056744.1, read as the reverse complement.
GGCCTCAGACACCGGAGTCAGCTTAGCGGTTCCAGCTCCAGCAGAAGAGGTGACCGGCGACAGGTTGGAAGACAAAATGGAGGCCAAAGGCCTAAGGGACTTGGACTCAAACAAGGCCTGCAGTTGTACATCTGCAGACTGCAGTGACTGCGAAAGCATCTCACTGGCTCCTGCCTCACTGACGACCAACTTAACCTCATCTGAGGACTTAGATTTCTGAAGTCTGTCGCGGTCCTTGTCCTTACAATTCTTCATAATATCCGAAGCCTGAAGACCAGCAGATGCCATACCAACGAACTTAGGCCAAACTCCAAAATGCCTAGCCTGACGATGGATGGTATGTGGATTAAAGGAGGCACAGAGATCACAATTGGGAACATCATGGTCAAGGCCTAAACAGATAATACAATAGGAATGAAAATCTCTATGGGGAATCTGCTTTCCATAGGTAAGGCAATTATTAACCTTTTCTGACATTTGTTAAGGAAAGAAAAGAGGATCCCCAATGGGGAACTTAGCTGTAGTAGACTTCAACTCTTGTAGTCGGAAACGAACCAAGGTAATCTGCCAACCAGCACTCATGCATGAAAAGCTTCTGCTTTGGGCTCAGTGGCAAGGAAGACTAAGGAAGTGACATTGGCTGCCTCCTTTTGTATCGGACACCCTGATGTCCTTTACAACAGATGGCAGCCGATGCAATTTTTACTTATCTTTGGTATTCTGGCAGATCGAGGGCTACCGGGAGCCGGATAACCCATTAGTTAGGAGTGCAACATTGAAACATGATGAACATCCTTAGTCGATGAAGAGTCTTGTGGCATACTGGATTTCAAAAGGGTCTCGGTAGTGGCCTGTGAATCCACAGAAGCAGGCATCAGGGGCTGCGAAAGTGTCTCACCGAGGACCGGAGAACTGACTAGCTTAACGGAAGCATCGTCAGTAGGTTTGGATCTGTGCAGTCTGTCTCTGTCTATCTTTATGTTTTTTTCTGAAGACCTGCTGTTGGATGGTTTACCAAAGTCATATCGGAATTCAAGGACTGAGAGGAAAAATATCTAGCTACAATAAGGGCCCGACAATGTATAGTTCTGGTGTTGAACAAAGCACAAAAGCAACAGCAGGGGATGTCATGGTCTGGACCTAAGCAAGTGACGCAGTAAGAATGAAAGTCTCAGTGTGGTATTTGCTTCCCACAGGTAAGACAATTGTTAACTTTTTCTGACATCGGTTAGAGCAAGGTTAGAGCAAGAAAAAAGGATCACCAACGGGGTACTTAGCTTTAGAAGACTTCAACTTCAATTCAAAAATGAAAACTCAGGTAGCGGCTGACTGGCACTCATGCAAACTGCTTCTGCTTCGGGCTCCTCAGCAAGAAAGACTGATGTTATGGCATCTGCTGCCTTATTTTATACCACTGATGACCTGACATCAATCCTGGAGTGATGGCAACCAACACAGAAATACTAAGTCTCTGGTATTCGGGCCGACTGAGGGTGACCTTGGCAGGGATAACCCAAATGTGATGACTGCAATAGTGAAACATCCAAATGTGATGACTGCAACAGTGAAACACAAAGAACATCCTGAAACAGACATGGCACATTCATCAACCTAAAGAGAGGATTAATGAGCACCTCTCAGATATAAGACTAAGGAAAAGCACTAATGCCCTTTACAGGCACATTGAAATGCATGATGGACATCATTTCAAGTTTTGTATATTGCAAAATATAATTAAGGATGTACAGGGTAGGATTTTAGATTTGCATTTAGACATTAGTGAAGTGAGGTGGCAACTTAGGTTGAATACAACAGTCTTCCCTGGTATTAATGATCACATTAGTATAGCCCCAATTTTAAAACTGAAACACATTCTTGGGTGACTAGTTAATAATTTCACTTGTCATGTATAACTGTATTTTTTTCAGTATTACGTATTACATGGTGTGATGCTAGGTGTTTATTTTCATTATAATATTTTGTTATTTGTTTTTGTGACACTGCATTTATGAATTTTTCACTATTACTAATGCAGTATGTTCACCATATTACAAGTGATTTGTTTGTGGGTGTGTGCTCAGGTTGCTTCAAGCATGGTGAAATGTTTTTTTGCCTTTTAAGCTTTTTAATTGACTAATTGACTAATTGATCAATTATGTCATTTTATCTTGTATAAATGCTGGTGGGTAACCACCTTTTAACATTTTGTTCTGAAGAAGTCTAAATAAAGACGAAAACTAGGTCAAATTTGTTTTGTGGTGGTTTCAGTCCTCCAGTACCTATTGTTGGTTCCATTTTCTTTCATTTGGTTTTTACGTTCATCAACCTGTGGCTGAGGTGGCCAGAAAAAGAAAGAACTGAGGAACCAAAAATTTGTTCATTAGGAAGCTGAGAAAGAAGCATGCAACTCAGGAAGAGATGACAGCAGTAGCTGGTGAAATGTTAAGTATCAAGAAAGTGGAATTTTCACAAAAATATACAGTAAAAAGTAGAAAACACACTTGGACCAGCCTCTAAAAACAATTTATAGAAGTATTATTGACATAATTTAGAGAAAAAAATATGTAAAAAAGGAGTTATGCCTTACCATAATGTTCCATCTGTGTTGTCGAGCTGCACTAAACCTTGACTGTGGGCTTGGTTCCGAACCTCGGTACCAACTCAGCCATTGTTCCAGCTTGCGCCTTCCAAAAATTCTCGATTTAAGCTCTATGCACAATGCTCCTCAAAAAATTACCTCTGATCAAGTTTGCAAACTATGGTGACAGACAAGAAATAGCAGATAAGAGACCATATCTGTGTCCCTATTATGAAGCCAGTCTTTGGGAATATTCAATCCACCAAGAGTTCTAAAGGCAGGAAAAGGAGGGACGGAATGTCAAGGACATAACTTCTTTATCTGATATTGTCAATCTGCACATAATCCTTAATTGTGGGACAGAATCCCTAGCTACCTGAATCTTGGGAGGTCTCATTGAAGAATATTCCTGACCACCATTAAGCTGAATGATGCACATCCCCTACAGACCTGGTCCAGTTTTGTAATGAGTAATAAAAGTATGAGGGGATGCCCATGTTGCTGCTGCACAAATATCATCTAAAGAAACTCTGGCATGAAAAACTGCAGATGCTTCTACAGCTCACATTGAATTTGCCTTTACAGGTCCTGGTGGGAGGAGTCCCTTTCATAGGTTCATAGGTTGGTACTAGGCTATCGGCCCTAAGGCCTATGCAAGCCTAGCCATAACAATTCACTGGAAATTTTTCTCACAATATTTACTTCTCTGTGCCCCTGTCTAGCAGGGCGACTGACATGATCCTTGGGGTGAATTTCCTATCTCCCATCCAATCATCAAGGTTCCTATTGAAGAGGGCCAATGAGGTGCCTTGCTTGACATGTATGGGCAGTCTATTCCAGAGTATGAGGAGTCTCTGGGTCAGGAACCTATCCCTCCAGCATGTTTTGTTCATTGTGATGAGAAGGTTTAGATCCCTGGAGCGTGTGGCTCTGAGGGACTGGGATTTCTTTAAGTGGAGCATGTCCAACCAACAGCTCAGGGTTTGACATGGCCTTGTATGTTAAGCAGAGATCGCCTCTGAGTAGACGATATGCCACAGAGTATAGCTGGAGTTTTTTTAGATGGTCAGCATATGGCATCTGCTTTAGGCCTGTGATTCTTTTAGTGAGGTATTTCTGTGGCCTTTCCAGCTGATGCATATGTCTTGTGAGGTACATACCAAATGGGGCATTATACTCTATAATGGGTCTAATGAGGGATGAGTACAGTGGGACAATGACCTCCTTTTTTCTGGATGAAAAGCCCTTAGTGATGAGGTGTGCCACATAGAAGGATTTCCCGACTGTTGTGGTGATATGGTTATCGAAAGAGAGACCACTGTCCACTTGTGTCCCTAAGTCTCTCATCACACTTTCGATGTTTAGTGTCCTGCCACCTATGTGGTAGTTCATGGGTACATATTTTTTTCCAAAGGGGATGACTATACATTTCTTGGCATTAAGCTTGAGCCCATGGCTCTGGCACCAGGCATCTGTTTCTGTAAGGCCCTTTTGTAGAATATCCACATAATTTGGGGATTCAATAATGGCTCCCAGTTTGCAGTCATCTGCAAACTTTGTTAGCCAGAGTCCCTTAGTGTTGGCCTGTACTTCAGAGAAGTAGATGCCAAACAAGAGCGGTCCCAGGACTGAACCCTAAAGTACTCCACTTGTCACTTGTCTGGAGCTGGATTTGGAGTCGACTACTTTTACAGTCTGGGTTCTGTCAGTAAGCCAGTTGGCAACCCATCAAGTGACGTAGGGATTTATGTCCAGCTTAGTAAGTTTATCTATGATTCCAGAGTGGGGGATGGTGTTGAAGGCCTTGACAAGGTCCAGATAGGCTGTGTGGACCTCCTTACCCTCGTCCACAGCTCTGGGGACTGATTCGAAGAAGTCAATCAGATTCAGGAAACAAGATCAGCCCTTCACAAACCCAAACTGGGTGGGGGTCCAGTGTCTGGAGGTTGCCAATGTTTTTGTTTATAAGTTCCATGATAATGCATTCCATGCTCTTGCAGATCAGGCTTGTCAGACTGATGGGATGGTAGTTCCCAGGATCCAAGGTGGATCCTCCCTTGTGGAGTGGGATAACTGTAGCTGTGCACCACTCAGTGGGCACGAAGCCTGAGGTGAGGCTATGATTAAACATGACACTTAGGTGGGGTGCCAGTTCATTTTGTAGTTCATGTATTACACAGCCTGGGATGTCATCTGGTCCCATGGATGCTGTATTCTTAGCTTTGGAGAGTGCTTTTTCTACCTGTGTGGCTGTGATTATCGGAATTTGGCAATCTTTTGGTATTGAGATGGGCCCTTTAGGGGGTGAGAGGGGAGTGAAGTTGGCACTAAATCGATCTGCCAGGATATTGGCAATATCCTTGGTATCAGTATATTTAATGCCATTCTCTTGTAGCTCAGAGCAGATCTGAGCATTGCCATTTAGATTCTTGACATAACTATAGAATGCCTTGTGGTTGCCTTTGGAATCTTTGGCAATTTTATTTTCGTAACTAGCTTTTGAGGATTTTATGAGGGATCTCAGCTTCTTACTGAGGCTGGTGAGAGAGTTTTTTGCATCCTGGGATTTTCCTCTTTTCTGCAACAGTTTCTTCCTTCTGTTGTATAGTTTGTTTATAGCAGGGGACCACCAGATTGGCTTCCTTTTTTTGGAGAAGAGCATCTTGGTTCTATTTGGGATGGCACGATTCATGCACAAGTGGATGTGCTCATACAGTGCCTTAGTGTAGGATTCTGCAGTCGAACTTCCAGATCCCGTCTGCGTGAGTGTTGTGAAGTTTGTCACTTCTGACTTCAGTAGTATGAAGTTGGCTTTGGTGAAGTTTTTTTAAGGAGGTTTCCTTACTGGGGGGGGTGGGGTGGGATGTGGATGTCAAGGGTGATTTTCTTATGGTCAGACCTGACCAATGAGGGGGTGACCACTGGTGTGGAGCATCTAACTCCCATGTTGGTAATGACCAGGTCTAGGATATTGAAGCCCCTGGTGGGACAATGGATTAGTTGATCCAGGGCTTTGGAATTTATGAATTCCAAGAACCGTTGGGAAAAGGAGTTGGTACCCGAGTAGTTTTCCCAATTAATGGCAGGATAGTTGAAATCACCTAGTATTAGGGTGTTTGGTTGTATCTTAATATTTTCCAGTATGTTTAGGAAGGTGTAGTGAGAATCTTGGGGTATAGTGGGGGATCTGTAGCAAGCTACAATTTGGATTGCAGTCTTACCTAGTGTTAGTTGCACCTGGAGAATTTCAGATGCATTGTGTTGGGCAACTAGCCTGGAGGAGTGAATATCCTTGGTGAATATGGACACTCCTCCACATTTAGTGTTTCGGTCTTGGTTTTGTGGCCGAAAAGTGTGGTAAGAATTGTAGCCTGGTATTGCAGGGGTGCTCTCTGGAGCCTTGAACCAGGTCTCGGTCACTGCACAGATATCGATGTTCTCCATTTTTAGGAGTGCCTCGAGAGAGTGCATTTTGAGGTTTAGAATTCTAGCATTGAGTAGCATTACCTTCAGATTTTGCATGCTTGTATCTGTTATGGTGGTGGTTTTATCCTTTGAACCTTGCTTAAAAAAGGCACTATAGGGGTGGCAAGAGCTTTAGCCAGTAACCTGAATCACAGGGGTGACAGGTGCAGACCATCTCTGGCAAAGCATCATGGTTTGTCGATCATGTCTTCCCAGGCAGACAAATACTGGATCCCCTTTGAATGACACCAGAAGCTTAGCCAATTGTTGAAGTCAATCATTTTGTCCTTATACTGTGGTATCATTCTGGGCGAAGGCAGGATGCTACTCAGGGCTAGGGTCATACCTGCCTGGGTCACATGATCCAAGAGCTCTTCCATGTCTCTTTTCATGTAGTCCAGGGAGGTACGTCTCAAGTCATTTACTCCAGCATGGACAATGACAGACTCATATTTGTACTTGTTGTGGAGTGACTTGAGTGCATGTGTTATGTGGCGGATCCTGGCACCCGACAGGCAGCTGACTGTAATTTTCTCCTTGTTCAGCCTGGTGAGTGGGACATCAGTGTGCCTGATTATAGAGTCACCTATGACTAAAGTGTTGGGTACATTGTCTTGCCTTAGGGGCTGTTGTTGCGTGACACACTGGTGTTGTGAGCTATGTGTCACTTTGGTTGTGACTGGTGTTTGTTTGCATTTCGGCTTCGGAGGTCCTTGTTGCTTGGGCAGGTTAATGTTAAGGGCCTCCACATATGTGGGTTTAGTGTTGCTATTTGTGGGAGTTGATGGTGTGGGTTTTGAAGGGCTATGAGTTGCTAGAGGTGTAATGCAGGTGTTAGCCTTCTCCTCTTGCCTGTCTAGCACAGTCTTGACCGGAGAGAGCTTTGCTTCCAGTTTGGCTATGTAAGTGCATCTCTCGTGGGTTGTAGTGTTGGGTGGTAGGAGGAGAGGATTGTCTGTGTACAAGGCAGTTGCTGCATTGCCCAGTATGCCCAGATTCACCAGGTGGACAGGAGAAACCACCGGAAGCTGACCCTTGGACATGCCTGTTTAGGTGCTTTTTTGTAAGGTTTAAGAGCTGTTTTCCCTTACCTTTGCAAGGTACTTTGCAATTGTAGGCTGTTTAGTGCCTATGATTAATTTCTCCTTATTGACAAGGAGAGCTGAGTGCTTGAATCAGTTTCAGACTTCCTAGTGCTTTCCAGCAGGTTCTAGAGCAAGTGCTAGTCACAGAGGTTCAGATTTTAGTGCTACTACTGGGTAACCAGCTAGTTTTAAGGGAAAAATTGAAGAGCAGACTTTCTGGCACCTGGAATAGTTTAAATGTAGCCTCGTAGTGCTGCACGATGTGAAAAATGTGCAAACACACACGTTTTTAAGCCAGAAAGTTGAAAGGGATAGAAATCAGCGCAAAAAGGCTAATAAAATTACAATTTCAGAGCTGGAAACCACTCCTCTAGCATTAGATAGTTATAAACAAAGGTAATACAGTCCTTAAGCCATTTTGAGAGGGTAACTTTAGATACTGAACTGCGTAAACAGACTGAAGAAAAGGCAATAAATGGTTGGATTTTCTAATATCCATTGTTCTGTGAAGGTAGAAGCATAATTGCCTGTGTACATCTAGTAAGTGTAGACAGTGTTCTTCTTTCTTGGAAAAAAAAAGACTAGAAGATGTAAAATCTGATTGATATTTGACTCAGAAACAACCTTTGGTAAAAAGAAAGGATTTGTCTGGAGGGAGACCCTGTCCTTATGAAACATCAAATAAGGGAGTTTGCAGGACAAGGCTTGTATTGCCAACATTCTCCTGACAGAAGTGATGGCTATTAAAATAAGGTTTTCCAGGACAAGAATTTTAAGTCGCAAGTTGCTGAAGATTCAAAAGAGGGAGAAATAAGAGACTGCAGTACCAAATTCAAATCCCGTTGGGCAGAGGGTTCTTTACATGGAGGTCTGAGCATTAAGTTTCCTTTCAAAAACGCTTTATAAAACATAAGTGATGAACCGTTAAAACTAATATGGAAGTCAGAAATCAGAGCAAGATGCACTCGAATCAGAGGCTGATGAGCCAGACTCAGAGTAAGGCTAAAAAGTCTAAAACTTTGTCAACAGGTGCTGAATATGGGTCAAGATTACACTCCAATGATCACTTAATAAAGTTATCCATTTGTTATGGTATAATTTTCTAACGGAAGGTTTGTGGTGGGCTAGAATTATGCGTTGCACCAGGGAGGTGAGGGAGGGATGCCTGGCAATCATGGAAACTGGAGAAGCCAAGCAGTGAGCTTGAGATGCTGCAGATTCAGATGAACCAGTCCCACCTGGTGGAACTACAGGTCTGGAGCTGGGTCCAGCATCCAAGTTTTCCGAAGCAGATGAGGTCAAACCTGTCGAGGCCAGAATGGGGCAACGAGAATTACTCTGTTTTCAACCTGCTGGCTTTTTTTAGAAACTGACAAATCAGTGGAATCAGAGGAAAGACATACAATAGACTGGGGGCCAATCATGAAGGAAAGCATCTCTGGGTGACTCCCTTGGGGGGGGGGGGGCGATTAGGGCAAAGTAACTGCTCCACTTATTGTTCGCAGGAGACGTGAACAGGTCACAGCAAATTTGGCCCCAGTGACAAATATCTTGCCTGTCACCACTGGATTGAGAGACCACTCATGAGACATGAAAATAGTTCTGCTCAATTTGTCCGTGATCATGTTGCAGCTCCCCAGAATGTGCATTGCTATCAGCAAGTGGTCGGAGTAATTCGTACATTACCAAACTCTGAGTGCATCTCGGCAAAGAGGGTAAGATCTGGTTCCCCCTTGCTTGTTGATGTATCAGACTACCGACATATTGTCTGTCTGTATTACAATCATTCCCAAGGGGAAGATATCTTGAAATGCCTGCAATGCTAAGAGCACCACCCTCATCTCTAGGACACTGATATGCAAGTTGGCCTCCAGCTGGGACCAGGTGCCTTGGACCATATTTCCCAGATAATACCCCCCAACCCTATCTGGGACATGTCCGTGGTCACTATCACTTGGGGTTGAGGAGGGACAAAGGGACAGCCAGATATTGCACTGGAGTGAAGCCACCAACTTATATCTTCCTTGCAACAATTGGTTGATTCCATAAGGACCACTGGGTGACCAGAAGCCATTGAAGAATTCATATGTGATATCTGGGCAGGGGAACTAAAGTGATAGAGGCTGCCACTGACCCTAGAGCCTTAGAATGAGTCTTGCTGCTACTTTCTTGCTTCAAATGATTTGGCTCACTTGTGATCTTTGGAGCCTTTCTAAAGGAAGTGATGTAAAGCCGGTGATGATGTTGAGAATAGCTCTGATGAATTCCAGGTGTTGTAATGGTTCCAGATGGGATTTTTTTCGTAGTTTATAGTGATTCCTAATCTGGAACAAAATAGAAGAGTGTAAGCTCTTGCCTTTAGGAGTTGACTCCTGGTGGGAGCAGTAAGGAGCCAGTCATCTAGATAAGGAAACACTCAAAATCCTAGCAGTCTGAGATGGAGTGCTACCACTGCCATACATTTGGTGAACACCCTGGGGACTGTGGTGAGACCAAAGGGAAGTGCCCTGAAATTATAGTGACTGGCTCCCAGCCAGAAGCACAAGAATCTTCTGGACCACTTGTACATTTTTATATGGTAATACACATCCTGAAAATTTATTGAGCACATCCAATCATCTTTTTCCAAAAATGGAAGAATAGACTGAACAGAGAATGTCCGGAATTTGGTTTGTTGAACTGATTTGTTTAACTGGCTGAGGTCCAAAATCAGTCTCCAGTCCCTTCTTTTCTTTGGCACAAAAGAATCTTGAGTAAATTCCAGATCCTCCCTGGTCTGGTAGGACTGTCTGGATAGCTCTTTTGCCAGCAGTTTTTGAATTTCTAAGACTGCTGCCTCCCTGTGACTAAAGTTGAACGTCCAGGATTATTCTTGGTCTTTTTGGTTCTTCTGAAAGGGGGATGTTGGTTGGAGGTCTGGTAATGATCCTCTGCACCCATTTGTCCATTGTTATTTCTAGCCAGGCAGATTGAGAGATAATCTTCCCTCGACTGCCTCCAGAGGAAGGCAATCAGGCGTGCTTTCAGGAGAGCTGATAGGAGTTACCAGAGAAAGAGTCTCTGGAACCCTAATTCTGTGGGGCATTTCTGCCTCTTGAATGGCATCTTCCATTACTACTCTCCCCTCTGTACCGGGGGGAAGTCAGCACCAAGCGAGTCCTGGAAAGGTCCTTGTGTCTTTTTTGAAACATAGCCTAGCTGAGGAGTGGAAAAGCATACTCCCATGGCAGAAAGGGTCTTCCCATCTTTCTCACATCTGGCAACTTTGGGGCCAAAAAGGGATGATCTGTCAAAAAGAGCATTGATGAAAGTAGACTTAAATTCCTACATGAAATCACATAAGTGCATCCAGGTGTGTCTCCTGATGGCTACACCAGAGCCCGCTGCTCTTGTCATCCCTTCGGCAGCATGATCAATTAACCTCATGGACAAATTAGAGATTGATTCTAGGGTGGTGAGGTGAGAAGCAACTTTGTCTCGAACTCCTTCAGCTACTGCTCCCGAAAGAGTATCTGAAAGTTCTTTAATCAGATCTCTTTAAAGCCTAGTAAAATGTGCCACATAGTTCAAGGACCTGAGAGTGAAGGTCAATGAAGCGTATACTCACATCGCAAATCTATCCATCATCCTAGACTTGGTTAGGAGGATGGATAGTAGGACTTTCATCAGCAAGCTCCTTTTTAGTGGCTGTCGCAACCACCATGGCATCAGCAGGAATACCTTTAACTCAATGTTACTCATCTTTAGGGGCAGAGAGAATGTGATCAGGCCTCTTGGGGATTAGCTCGATAGTGTCAGGTACCTTCCAGGTCCGCTGAGCAATCAACTTGATAAGAGTGTCAGTGGGCAGAGAAATCTAAGAGGTAGAGGCCTGGGTATGAAAAGCCTCTAGGTATCGATTCCTCTGAGGAAGGCTGAAATGTAGTCCAGCCACCCCTCTGTTTACGAATTTCTAGAAAGTCCCCGAAGAAAACATCTTTAGGGTGTGACTTAGGGGGAACCTTCCCCTTCATTGAAATCAATACCTTCTGTGAAGGACTCTTCAAGGGAGTCCAAGTGATTCCTCTTGCACTTTTCCTTCAAAGGTACCTCTTCGGAGGGATGCTCTGGAGAGATTTCTGAAGATATAACCTGAGAAGTTTGGTCCTGAGACTTTTATGCCCTCTGTCCCAGGGCAGAGACTGGCAGAAGCTCCGGTCGAGAGGATGAACATGCTGTTTGGTCTAACAGGGAAGACAGACTGTTTGCCCACAATGGACAAAGCCCTCTCCATAGCCTGGAAGGCAGGTCTCCCATAGAGGGACAGGATCCCGGAACCAAAAAAGTCTCCTTCAGGACCATGGTCCCATCTCACACTGAGGAGCTTTCCCCAAATGTAGAAGTTGGGGCTGAGCTTACATATGCCAATACACCGAGGGGTGTAGAATGCTCCAAAAGTATTGCCCCCCTATATCGACAACTAAGCCCTGACCCCGGGAGGTCTCCAGTTCCAAGGAACCAGTAGAACTCAGGGTAACTATCGGTGCCAGAGAATGAGCTCTGGTCATCAGCAAAACTATCAAAGCCAGAAAGGTCAGCACCATGGGCTCCAAAATCTCAGGTGGAGTCGAAGGAGGAACATGCAAGGTGATAGAAGAAGGCAAGGTTCCAGAGCTAACAAGGCTGAGAACAGTGGATGGAGGTAATTCCCTCGCCGACAGCAGCTGGCCCACCAGTCTCATAATATCTGACTCTGTTAAACGGTGGTGGACCGAATAAAGGAGGCCGATGGAGACCTTGGTGGCCACCTCTCCAAAAAAGAACTTGGAGGATGGTCCACAAATGGATCTATCAAGGGGAAGTAGATTGTAGGGGCTGAAACCAGTACCTGAGGATCCTTTGTTAGTGAGTGATCCATTGGTACCAAAGTGGTAATTGCACCGATACTGGAACTGAAGTCATCTGTGCCGACGACACCGAGGGATGAGAATCTTGGCCCACCAGCACTGAGGAGGCTCTCTGCACCGTGGGAGACTTGGCCAATATGGAAGGTGGTTCCGAGGCAGTTAGAACCAAGTTACTCTGCTTTTTAGGTTTAGAAGAAGAAGAAGTTGATGAAGAGGAGAAACTAGCTTCTGTATTCAGACCAGATACTACCTCTCCAAATTCAGATTTAAGAAGGCCTTTCAATATCAGCTTGTTCTTGGGCTCTATTAGGGTTCTGGAACTGAACCCATGACAGACTGCACAGTCTTCTTGTAGATGGACTGTACCAAGACAATGCACACAGGGCCAGATTCAGGAAGCCTCCGTGTAAGAGTTATAACTCTTACACGGAGGCTGCAGTTAAACGGTGTGATGTCAGCATGTCATGCATATGCATGAGGTGCATGAGGCATGCTGAATCACACTGTAACTCTTACACGGTCCATGTAAGAGAGTAGGGGGCGTGTCCATAGGCTAAGCCCTGCATGCGGACACGCCCCCGGAAGTGTAGAATGGCTGAAAGTAAACAGCCACGAGAGAGGCCATGGAAATGTAAATAAACACACTACACAACACATTCCCCCACAGACCATCAGTGTACAAAGTGAACAGATGCTATAAAATGAAAATAAAAACTGTTTTATTTTTTTAAACCCCGTAAATGTGTGCTACTGTGTGCGCTCGTGTGCGCGGGTGTGCTACTAGCACAATTGCAGTTAGCAGGCAGTGGAGAAGGATATGAGAACTAAATATGCAAAGTAAGCCAAGAAGAAATAGCTTAGCGGTAGAGTTGCTGGCTTAAGAGTAGGCAGGCAGGGTTCAAGCCCACAACAACAACCTTTTTTTTTTTTTTGTAAATAAGCACTAAAAAGGCCCCTGACAGTATTGTACAAATGTAAAAGTATACCCTTTTGTAAAATGGAATGAAAAGGAGCATATATTTTGAAGTAACACAATAATAAAAATATTTAGAAATGTACTGACAGCTAAGCTGCAGTGAGACAGAGTGCTTGTAGTTGAGTAGTGTTTAAAAAGCAGCAAATTGCTTGCCCGTAGCTAAGCACTGGTTTAACAGGCTCAAACTGTGTGCAACTAGCTGTGCTCAGCTTAACATGTGTGTCACCAGCCAATTAAGGTTTATCCCAGCGCACACCATTTGCGCACCGCTCCCACAAGCTAACTGCCAGTGCGCATGTTAGCTCCAAGCAGCGCAGACCTGGTTTTAAGTGCTTAAAAGTGCTTTTGGCATGTTTGATTGACAGGTCCTCAACTCATTTCTAAACAGTCTTGAAAATTAAAAATCAGTGGTTAGATTCGAACTCAGGATACCATGCACTAGAGTCAAGGTACTAAACCACTAAGCCATGACAGCAGTACTTAGAAATGCAGAAATAGCATATATATAGGATATAATCCAGAATGGAGCATGATAAAGTAGTTTCTGTGAAGTAGATACAATTCCAAAATGGCCAATCATAGAAATGTGCGGGAAAATCTGCATATATAAGCCCCATAGGCGGGAATACACAGCAGGACCGATTGTAGAACAGACCTGCAGGCAGAATGAGTGGAGTAGGGGAGGGACGTTGCTTTCGAGCACAGCGGTTGGGCGTTGAGGAGTCCAGATACATGGTCTGGCTCCTAGTTCACCATCATGAGGCCCAACTCATGCAGGGCCAGGTCTCATGGGGAGCGTACAGGGCGGAGGCATGGGACCAGTTGGCTCATGATCTTACTAGTGCTACTGGCATACCACGCACTGGTGAGCAGGTCCGTCACCACCATGCGGACCTGAAGCAGCGTAAGCAAGACCAGTTGACCCAATGGATCCAGGAGGCCCGGGATACACCCAACGCCCCACTACTGAGTAAGTTACATTTTACTTATGTATGTAAGGAATTCAACTAGCTGATACCATGGAGATGTGTATTCCAATATTACTTGTTTTGTATTACAGTTGCAGGTGTCCGCCTATGAACCGGCGGGCATGACCGCAGGCTGGTGCGGCTGTGCCACCATGCAGGTTAGTAACCCCACATAGTACTTGTAAATAAATATTATAGTGTAGCACGTATCAGAACACTGCACTGTATTGATTAAAAGAAATATAATGTGCAAGCAAGAAGTGAAAGTCTGCAGGTATGGCTGCAACAAGTTCAGCAGTATGCAAGTGTAACTGGAAATATAATTGATAGAAATAAATACTTCTGTAATACAGATGTCCCACCATTAATTAAATATAGTATAACCTGCAGTAGTCTCAAGAGTACAGCTTCAGAATCCGAGGTAATCACATGTGAGATATATCCCCTGCTGAAATGCTGAATCATGACAGAAGTGAGGCTGCTGGAAAATGTTTGAATCACCACAGGTCTAATATGTGAACAAAGCCTAGAAGTACCAACCTGAACTGTGAAATTGCAGGATGTGTGAGAGTGACAGAAAGGGTCATGTATCAATAAATAAAGTAGTAATAACCCCCGAATATATAAGCCTCAGTGTGTCTCCACAGAACTAAATGCATGTGGGAATTACAAATTAACATCCCAAACTGATTTCAGTGTGTCTGAATCTTGAATGTTTAAGCCAGAATCTGTATATGGTGATGACAGTAAACAATTTGCAGATAGAATGAATGATTGTCTGACAAACTAAACAGCCATAGTTGTCCCCTGTCCTGTCATCGAAGTGTAGCAGGATGATGTATGTGATCAAACTCAAAATAACTAGGATAGTGATGTATCTGTAACAGGTCTAGCATGACAGTCAAATAAAAATCATTTTGAAACATCAGCCTCAAGTTAATTGTGTACCTATTACAAATGTATATCAATGTATAACTTATGAATGTGTCATCATTTTCTTTCTCCACCCCACCCTATAATTGCAAATTAAAACACTCACTAAATATTGGTATGTGAACATTTCATTAACCATGGACATTTGTCCTGTTCACAAATATATGCATATCTGTTTGTGCATGTGCCCTGTTCATACCTGCAAACATGATGGCCTGTTGCCATTAATCAACCCTGCATGTTGTTTGATTGTGTATTTCTGTTCAAATAATGCATGTGATATTGATATGCCCGTTGTTCAATGGTGTTAATATCTGGGTGTTTGTTTAATGGGAATACCAATGCATGCTGTTACAACTAATTGGAATGGAATAATATGCCACTAACCCAAACTAACATAACATACCCACAAACCTAGAACGCTTGGGAAGGCAGGTCCCAGCGGACCCACCTCTCCCACCTCAGCTGGCGACTGCACCTGGCACTAGTGCCCAGGCTGGACCCTCCTCCGGTGGCCCTGTGCCACCTTCAGGTGGAAGCACTGCAGGGGATGGGGCCCGTTCCCCCCTCTGCAAGCGTGGCCGGAGGAGTACGTCCACTCACCCTCCAAGGTGTCCGGTCTGTGGTGCGAAGGGAGATCCAAGACTCTGTTCTTGGGCCCCTACGCCAGCTCGAGGCTCGGGTGGCACAGCTTACAGGCATGCCCGTTGTCCCGCCTGCACAGCCCCCAGCACAGCCCCGTCCTGGGCTGTGAAGGAACAGTGGCAACTACCTATGGGTGGGGATATCAGTTCCACTGTTGCCATCTGTGGGCTCATGCGCCTTGGATATCCCAACCTCCGTCCCCGTCAATTGTGTAACCCCCCCACTTGTGTCATACACCGCCCCTGTATGCCTTTGTCTGTCTTGCCTGTTAACCTACCCAACCTACCTCCCAGCTATACTGACTTCCTTCACCTGACATACCACTCTCACCTGAAAAAAAAAAAGGGCACTCTGTACCCACAAAAAATTACGCCCATACATAGCTGTCCATGTCGCACACATGTCCGCTGGACATTGAAACTGTTAATTACAATTGGCTTTACAACAAATATTAATGTTGTCCTGACACCTCTCTCAGGGGTGGAAGGTTTCAAATGTCCCACCAAAATACATAGAAATACACAGCTGTTGCTGCTAAAGACATGGGCATCTATGGGCCTTACCCACATCCTTCCTGCAAATCCCACGCTTGTTTCCCTACTGTCTTACCCTCTTTGTGACCCCTTTTTCACCACTTTCCTGTCACCCCTTTTTCTTTTCTTTCAAAGAAAATAGCGCGGGTGTGCGCTTGTGTGCGTGGAGCTCACCGCCAGTGCGCATGCGTGAGCTCCGCGCAAACGAGCGCAGACCTGGTTTTAAGTGCTTAAAAGTGCCTTTATGGCACTTTGATTGACAGATCCTGTACTCATTTTGAAAATG